>NC_053163.1:29175782-29475782 GCF_016835505.1 Polypterus senegalus
CCCACACTATGCGACTCTTCAATTCCACCCGGGGGAGTAAATGCGAACATTAATTCTATTTTAATTTTTTTTCATTTTTATTACTATTTAATTTAATATTGTTTCTTTGTATCAGTATACTGCTGCTGGATTATGTGAATTTCCCCTTGGGATTAATAAAGTATCTATCTATCTATCTATCTATCTATCTATCTATCTATCTGTCTATCTATCTATCTATCTGTCTATCTATCTATCTATCATTCATTCATTTCTTTCCTGAATCCAAATTTTTTGTCACATGGGCCCCAACGTACTTAATGTTGGCTATATATTTTTAAAACAGTTTATTCAATTGTTCTAAACTTTCTTCTAAATAGCTCAGCTGAAAGGGAAAAAAAACATAGTAATCTGTACATGAGGGAGGTGTGTTTGTTTTATTTCCAGCTTGAACTTGTCTAGTATCAATTCTCATGTTCACCATGTTTTGCCAGTTAGTTGCCTTAAGCAGTTTCTCACCATCACATGAGCCTTTGATTCACTCAACCCCACACGTACTTGAAAAGCTGAGAATTGGCAAACCCAGTATTTAAAAAACCCTGTGTATTAAATCTGTGAGACCAATGTGCTCCTGATGTCCATCATTAGTATTTATAATCAGGATTTGGATATTGTGAAAGCCATGTGAAAATGTCTTCTAAGAGAAAAAAAAAAATGTCATCAGAATGAACAATAAATTCAATGATAAAAAAGAGAGCAGTAGAGTTGGTAGCAGTTAATTATTTTGCATATTTTATAAAAAGAAAACCACACATGGGGAGATAAAGTTTGAAATGTGCATTCAATTCCTCAACCTATTTAATCCAATTCTGGTTTACACAGGAATAGAGAGCACGGGGCACAGGACAGGAAGCAGCTGGGGCGAGGGTGTCAAACCATTCCATTATTCACAAAACCTGCAGTATTACATAATTTGCTTCTTAATCAGAATAAGTCTAGTACAGTAACTTGCACAAAATATCAAAAAGGAGACTTTTGTCAAATTAATGAAGACGAGACACACAATAGCTACAGTCCCAACATTTAGATCAGACTGTAAGAAGTAGCAAAATCTTGTGCAATTCAATCCCTCATTCCATTCTATTGCTCCTCCTCTTTCCTTCCAGGAACAGAGGAACTTTCACTTTTCTTTTTACAGTTAGTCTCCTCCATGTCCGACTGACTTTCTGTTCTGACAGACAATGGCAGGGATAAATCTTTTGGTTACAAAGGATGAATTCATATGCTCTATATGCCTTGAGAATCTGAGGGACCCTGTATCTATCCCTTGTGGACACAATTTCTGTATGAAGTGCATTACTGAATGCTGGGATCAAATGGGAGTGTGCAGATGCCCACAGTGTAGAGAGACCTACGCTCCGAGGCTTGTGTTGTGCAGAAACACCCTGCTGGCTGAAGTTGTGGAGAGATTAGCACATTCTGATGTTGATTTGGATGTGTCTCAGAATGTAGCTGGACCAGACGATGTGGAGTGTGATGTCTGCAGTGAGAAAAAATGTACAGCTGTGAAGTCTTGTCTGACATGCCTGGCCTCCTACTGTGAAAGTCACATCCAGCCTCACTATATGAATGCTGCTTGGAAGAATCACAGGCTGCTTAACCCAACTGCAAATCTACCGCAGAAAATCTGCACAAAGCACCATAAAGGTTTGAAATTTTTTTGTGAATCGGATGAGACATGCATCTGCACGATGTGTGTGGTCACAGGACATAAATGGCATGCTATGGCTGAGCTGGAGACAGTAAGACAGAGGAAACAGGTAAAAAACTTTTTTTTTTTTTTCGAGAAGAAAAAAAACTTTAAATATAGAATTTGTGCTATTATTTGAAAACATTATAACAATTTATTTATTATTTTTAGAAATCTGCAGTATAATTTGAAGAGGCACTTTTTGAGCCCCAGGTTCATGTTTTAAGAGGGGTTTTATTATAAAACCAGTGACTCCCTCATAGTATGAGTTGCACTAAATACAAGACATGAAAGACCATGAAATGTCAGGGTGCCACACAAAATAGGAGACAGGAAAAGTAGCTGTGTAATTCCAATATTATCAGTTCTATAAGGGTGATTGTTTCCTTCGTTGCCCTGTTACTGGGTTATTGTTTGCAGAAAAGACTTTCTTATAAGAGGAGTTGGTGACTTTAAATTGTCCCTGTGTGAGTGTGGGTGTGTGCAGGACTGGGATCTATGAGAGACAGTGCTGAGATTTAGCAGATCTGCTATTTTTAAAAAGCCTGTTCATTAAACTGGGGAGACCAATGTACTCGAATATAATAGGGATTAGGATATCTTTTATGTGAAAATATTTGTTCGCATACCAGGAGAAGGTGGGAGCGGAGGATGCCATCATCTATATGCTACACCGATCCCTCTCCCACTTGGACAGAGGCAGTGGTGCAGTAAGAATTATGTTCCTGGACTTCTCTAATGCCTTCAACACCATCCAACCTCTGCTCCTTAGGGACAAGCTGAGAGAGTTGGGAGTAGATTCATACCTGGTGGTATAAATCGTGGACTATCCTACAGAGAAACCTCAGTATGTGCGTCTTGGGAACTGCAGGTCTGACATTGTGGTCAGCAGCACAGGAGCACCGCAGGGGACTGTACTTTCTCCGGTCCTGTTCAGCCTATATACATCGGACTTCCAATACAACTCAGAGTCCTGCCACATGCAAAGGTTCGCTGATGACACTGCTATCGTGGGCTGCATCAGGAGTGGGCAGGAGGAGGAGTATAGGAACCTAATCAAGGACTTTTTTAAATGGTGCGAGGGAGTGCCGGCAGTAGCTCATTGGGAGGCACCTGGAACACATCCGGGTGAGTTTAAAAGGGGCTGCCTCCCTCCATTTGATGGCTGGAGTTGGGAGGAAGAAAGACAGAGCTCGGGAAGAGAAGAGTGGAGGCGGACCTGAAGAGAGGCATTATTGAGAGGCCTGGACTTTGGGGGTGACAGTACGGAAGTGGGTTGTGTGCTGTTTCACTTGTAAATATGAATAAACATGTGTTTGGGTGCAAACCAGTGGTGTCCGGGCAGGCTTCCACAATGGCATCCCAGATGGGACTCTCTGCCTGATACAATGCGGGGACCTGTCATTCAAAATAATTTTGTGGACGGCCCGGCGCAGCAGGTGAGCCTACACAAGTACTGTCGGAGTGGTGAGCACACAACCTCGCGGGAGCGACTCACCCCACGGACCACCACTGGTCCGCAGAAGGGCCATTTCCCCTAGATGCAGAAGGATGACAACAGGCGTAGCCAGAGTGCAGCAGGCTCCCACTAGCGCGTCATCGCTGAGGGCACCTGGGACGGTATCGCGTCTACAAAGGCCATGCTGAGGCAGGCGCCTTGAACAGACGGGACCTGGGAGGTAAGTTCCCTGCCCAATGGCAGTCGGCCCTGGGGAGACGTGTGCCAATCCGTGGGGCTTCGTCAGTGTAGCGGCAGCAGGAGAGCTGCGGAGGAGGAGTCGCTGCAGCTCGGAAGGCTGTGGCAGCTGCCAGGTTGCTTGGAGGCCCAACGCCACACCAGGAAAAGGGGAAACAAGATAGCCGCGGACTGGAAGTTCCTCCCTGAGATAGGCAAGGGATTGGACGGTGTGTGTTGCATGCCCACCGATGATTCGTCGAAGGCGGGACCAATTAATGTCCATCCCGAGCCGGGGAAGGACCCAATTGCGCCGAAGGAGATGCCCAACAGGACTCAGTCGGCGGGTGGGGTTGAGCAAAGGGTAAGTTCACCGCTGGCTGATGGACTGTGCTTGCTCGTGACTCTGCGTGGGAAAGAGGAGGAATCAAAGGAAGAGAGCTGGTTCCTCCAATAAGAGAGGACGTGAGGCAGGATGCTCACATCCAGAGAAGGGCCGCCCTCTGTGGAAGCAGAGGGAAACCCCAAAGTCAGCTGAGGTGATGAGGTGCAAGCGTTCCTGTGCGATTTCCCACGTAGGGGGGCACAGAATCTGCAGAGGGGGTGCCGAAGGGGAAAATCCTGGGGTGCCAGTCGGAGAGGAGACCGCTGCCTGTGCGTGGCATGGAAGGATGACAGGTGGTGGTGTCCAGGCCGTGCTTCCACCCCTGTTTCTGCCTTGTGTGTTGCAGGACCGGACCCTGGACCTGCAGTAGGGCCTGCTTTGTGGGAGACCTGCCCTTGCGGGACTGGCCGCTGGCCCTTATGGGTCTCAGCTGGTGATGGGGCACTGTGGCAAGCGGCTGGGGGTGGTACCCAGCTGGGATGCCTGGAAGGACTGGAGGTGGGGTTACGCCTCCTCCAGACCACGAGGGGGCGACTGCCCTGGTGGTTATGGGGACCACGGGAAAGGAGCATGGAAGCTCAACCCTATAGGGGTTCGTGGTCACCATCAGGGGGCACCCAAATGCCTGAGGAGCCCTGGCCCTCAGCACTTCTGTCATATGAATAAACATGTGTTTGGGTGAAAACCAGCGGTGTCTGCCTGTCTGTGTCTGGGTCGGCTTCCACACAGGTTAGAAACTAATTGTGGATGATGCAATAATTCAAAGTAAATTACACTCCTGCACACATACACCATCAACTCTGACCAATTTAGAGTTGCCAAATTCCTTAATTTGAATGATTTTTTTGATGTTGGTGGATTGTCTACACCCAAATTCCCATTTGTGCCATTTGAAAAAATAATTTGATCCATCAGGATTTTTATTCAAGCTCCTGATGAGTTACAACAACATATAGATAGCAAGAAGAACACTTGTTTAAGTAGGCAGAAGCAAAGAAATGTGACGAATGTACAGGAACTGCCTGAAAGACATTGCAGTGATTCCAAGACTGAAGTTACAATACAGGCTCTTAATTATTTGTCCTCTTTAGTATTGCTGTTGTTGATTGAGGATAACCAGAATACATTTTTATACATAATATAGGACACCTGGAAGTATGTACCCTTCTAGAAGATCGAGCTTTTGATGTGATTAGAGACTAACATTTCAAAGATACATCCTTAAACCATACAATAGAAAATTTGGCTCTGCAATATGCAACAAATTATAAGCATGACAACAACAGACATTTTATCTCATACTGTCTAATAATTCTCAGAAAAAGGCATGAGTTTTGAAAATGTGCTCTTCAATTGTGAATGCAGATGATTATGGATTAAGAATTGTGGGATTGTGGTTCCAGGTTTGGCCCTCAAGTCCCCCAAGTGCTAAATTCAAATTTTCTCTTAGTTAATGTCGGTATGGAATTTGCCTTTTCTCATCCTGTCTCCACAGAATATTATGATACCTCAAAGATGTGAATGTTTCATGATTGGCAAATCTGTTTTGTTCCTGTTTGAATGTGCTCCAGTATTTTATCCAGAACGGGTTCCTGTCTTGTATGTGCTGCTGCTGTGATGGATTCTCTGTAACATTATATTCAAAACCCAAATGAAAGGACAATTTGTAATTAAATCAGCTGTCATACCACACACCTGCCCTCTTCTGTTTTTCTCTCAGGCCATATTAAAAGAAACAGTGAGCACAATCCAGAAGAGACTTGATAAAAAGATGAAGAAACTGGATGAGGCCAAAAAATCTGTGGATAGGATAAAGGTAAGAATTATTACTGGTGGATTTCATAATGAGGTCAATGACAATTAATTAATGTTTTACAATTTGAGCTCTTGCGTCCTAAACTGATTTAAGTGCATTTGAGTATTTTATGTTACTATGTTATGTATTTGTTAGTAATTGATACAATAAATATAAGACCTAATCATGGCATGAAATGTCAGGGGCAATATATGATAGAAGATAGGATAGGCAGCCATAATTTCAGCATTACTTGGCCGGTAAAAACTGAGCTTTTAAGGTGTTTGTTTCCTTCATGGCACATAAATCGGGTTACTATTTGTAGGGAAAGACTTTCATGTAAGAGTAGCTGCTGAACTTAAATTTTCTCTGTGAAAATATGAGTCTGGGTGTGTACATGAGTGGCCTTTGTGATGGACTTCCATGCCATTCAGGGTGGATATCTGCTTTGCACATAGTGCTACCAGGATAGGCTCGCGATTCTCAGTTCTACATTGAATAAGCAGGTTAGAAAGACAAAGAATATAAAGAAGAGATTGCTTTTTTATTCATCTACAGAAATAACATTTCTCTGATATCAACACTCAGCATGTCATCCATCCATCCATTTTTGAATCTGCCAAATCCAGGTCAAAGATATGGGGACCAGTTTTTAAGCGAATTAGGAAAACTCCAGTATAATTATTTTCTAAACAAATGTTTTCCATGAAATGGTCACACGGAGACAGACTAATTTGACCTAAATTAAGGGAAAAGCAATAAATTAACCTGTACGTGACCACAGTCCATTACAGGCCATATTTAGGAACAGTATTCAGTCACAAGTAATAAAATATATGGGATGTGAGGAAAACCTGATTCCCTGGAGAAAACCACTGGGAATCAACAAACTACATAGAGACATTTACTGATTTAGGATTTGAACTCAGGTCTTCATAACTTTCGGGCAACTGTGCGAAACATGTTCCCAGCATGCAACTTCTGCTACTCATTCCAATTTATTCAATTCAGTTGATTTTTCTAAATCACCATTCACCGAGTAGAGGGCTTAATAAGTTGCAGTAACAATTTTACTGGTAAAAATACAAATTACATAACATAAAATACAGATTAAGTTAAACACACAGCAAAATCAAACAGTTTTGAACTACAAAACATACTTAGACAATAATAACATATGTCCATGTATGAGATATAACCAGCTGACAACTAAGGAGTGGAAAATAAAAACTCCATTCAGGAGCATTCTTAGAGAAAACTAGTCAAAGCACTTATATTAAGTCCAGAAGTATTAGCAAATATTAAGTTTTCAATTGTTTATTCAGATTATTCATAAGTGAATTGAAGGTTTTTTGTTTTAAAATATAATTTTTAACATTTTAAACATTGTATTAACTTTATATTCATTTATGTTTGTCCCTTTGGCTGCTCCTATATTTCTTATTAAATTACAAAGCTATTTAAGCTAGCTTGACTGGTGTCCTTCACCTGTCCTGTGTTGGACTGGAACCCCATTAAAGACTAGTTCCCAGCTTGCAAGAGACATAAAAACAAAGGTTTTACTGTGATAACTTTTCAACCAAATGCGTTTTAAAACAATGTTTTGTTTTTTCCATAAAGATTTCAGCGGACCAAGAGGTGCAGAAAACCAAGAAATGTTTTTCTGATTTGATTCACTACATTGAGAAAACCCAACAGAAGGTTGTGGATCATATTGGAGAGCAAGAGAAGATGGAAACCGAGAAGGCTAAACAATTGATTAAGCTACTGGAGAAAGAAGTCAAGGAGCTGGAGAAAAGAAAAGGGGAGCTGACTGAGTTTTCAGAGACAGAAGACAACATCCACTTCCTCCAGGTGAGAGTGCTGCTTTAGAGGTAATTTGATCAGACTAGGTTTTGAGAGACCTAAGAATATATTATGAAGAAACTGTAACACTTGGTACCCATAGGAAAAATATTCTGCTCAAAGGTTGATCTTAGATGGCTCATGAGACTTTCTCATTTATGTGTCATTTAAGAATCAGTTGTCACAGATGGTTCTACTAAAATTCACTAGGAAAAATAGCTTTAGACAGAAAGGAGACATGAGATACAACTGAGGTAAAAGGAGTCAAAATTGAGAATTTAGTTTGAAAAGCATGTGATACTTTGTGAGATCTCTTTCTAGTCTTGTTTTAATCATTTCAGTGCTACGCGCTGTTGTGAAGAAGGTGTCTGAAGGCACCCCAAGGAGACGCGGCCACTCCTCCAAAACCCCTCTTAAACGGTGATACAATGGGAAACAAATACAATTTTTTTTGACCTCCTCTTTGCTCGATCAGCTGCTGGCTTGCTGCTGCTGCCGTGCCGCGTGATCTGCATTGTGTGCGGCACTTTGAACGTTTAAAAGCCTGTACAGCAGCTGTCCTTTTGTCTCACTGCCTTGTCTCTCTTGTCCCCCAGACATCCTCAAACACTATTTGATCTCCTTTCACTGTTCCATTATTTCACCAAGTAATATTTGCCATTTGTTTGCGCTAATGCGATCTTTGCTCTCATTTTTTTGAGACTTTCAAATTTTCCTACTTCCACTATATCTAACCTGCGTGTGGTGTATCACAGGACTTGCTTCCAAAGGTTGTAAGTATAACATGACTTGTCCATCTCGCGTGATGTGAAAGTGTCTTGTTTTTATATAATAGAGAGATTTCATATTTTTTACTTACCTACTATTGGACCGATGCCTTTAGGCAAGGTGACATACCACATCTCAGATATGATTGGGTACATTTCTGTTGTTTCTCCCATCGGAGCACAGGCAGACGAAGTGACTTGTTCATAGCCACATTGTGTCCGCAGTGGGATTTGAATGCACATCCTCAGGGTTTGAAGTCAAAACTCTTAGCTCTACACCATAATGCCTGCCTTTATCTTCCAGAATGAGTGCAATGTTACTGGAGCACAGCAATATAAATTAAAGCAATTAATAGTATTATTCAGAAACAAGAACTACAGTTTTGTAATCATAGTAAAGTCTTTTTTTACTGCAAACAACTGTCGATATACACTCACCTAAAGATTTATTAGGAACACCATACTAATACGGTGTTTGACCCCCTTTCGCCTTCAGAACTGCCTACGTGGCTTTGATTCAACAAGGTGCTGAAAGCATTCTTTAGAAATGTTGGCCCATATTGATAGGATAGCATCTTGCAGTTGATGGAGATTTGTGGGATGCACATCCAGGGCACGAAACTCCCGTTCCACCACATCCCAAAGATGCTCTATTGAGTTGAGATCTGGTGACTGTGGGGGCCATTTTAGTACAGTGAACTCATTGTCATGTTCAAGAAACCAATTTGAAATGATTCGAGCTTTGTGACATGGTGCATTATCCTGCTGGAAGTAGCCATCAGAGGATGGGTACATGGTGGTCATGAAGGGATGGACATGGTCAGAAACAATGCTCAAGTAGCCCGTGGTATTTAAACGATGCCCAATTGGCACTAAGGGGCCTAAAGTGTGCCAAGAAAACATCCCCCACACCATTACACCACCACCACCAGCCTGCACAGTGGTAACGAGGCATGGTGGATCCATGTTCTCATTCTGTTTACGCCAAATTCTGACTCTACCATTTGAATGTCTCAACAGAAATCGAGACTCATCAGACCAGGCAACATTTTTCCAGTCTTCAACTGTCCAATTTTGGTGAGCACGTGCAAATTGTAGCCTCTTTTTCCTATTTGTAGTGGAGATGAGCGATACCCGGTGGGGTCTTCTGCTGTTGTAGCCCATCCGCCTCAAGGTTGTGCGTGTTGTGGCTTCACAAATGCTTTGCTGCATACCTCGGTTGTAACGAGTGGTTATTTCAGTCAAAGTTGCTCTTCTATCAGCTTGAATCAGTCAGCCCATTCTCCTCTGACCTTTAGCATCAACAAGGCATTTTCGCCCACAGGACTCCCGCATACTGGATGTTTTTCCCTTTTCACACCATTCTTTGTAAACCCTAGAAATGGTTGTGCGTGAAAATCCCAGTAACTGAGCAGATTGTGAAATACTCAGACCTGCCCGTCTGGCACCAACAACCATACCACACTCAAAATTGCTTAAATCACATTTCTTTCCCATTCTGACATTCAGTTTGGAGTTCAGAAGATTGTCTTGACCAGGACCACACCCGTAAATGCATTGAAGCAACTGCCATGTGATTGGTTGATTAGATAATTGCATTAATGAGAAATTGAACAGGTGTTCCTAATAATCCTTTAGATGAGTGTATTTCACCACAGTATATTGAGCACACAATGCAAATAATAATAATACTACATTTAAAATATTTACAAATTGTAAAAAAAGACACTACTTGGAAAATCTGAGCAGATTGTGTGACTTCGCTGAGATCTCTGCTGAAATTCAAAAGGAGCCCCTTATGAGAATAGCAGGGTATTTTGTCTCATGAAAAAAAGCTGAGAAGCATGAGACAAACAAACACATCTCCATTTTCTTTCTTTCTGACCTCTTAGTTGTCTAGGAGAAAACAAAAAGATATTAAGGAGATCTCTATTTCGGGTAGCATTGTGCTACAGTAGTTAGTGTTGTCTCTCAGTTTCAGAACACAGGGATTGAATCCCACCACACTCTCTGTCTGTTGAACTTGCAGGACTTCTTCTTGTCTGTGTGTGGGGTTTTCTCTAGGTACCCTGATCCAGTTTCTGCAATAGTCATACCAGTCTGTAATTGTAATATTCTTCTAAATTGAAAAGTGTTAGGTTGAGCTAAAAAGATGTGCGATTTACAACCACAATGAGGAATACCTTGGCCACCCATCGTGAATTCTAAATGAATACACAATTCTCACAAGTATCCAACTTAAAAAAAAGAAGAAGAATTGTCTGTGTGTCTGTCTGTCCAGTTGCTATGTCTCTGTTATTCCAAAAGACAGTTTATATTGACTTATTAGACTTCAACCCATCTTAGACAGGTAGTTAATGTATCTCAATTGATTAGCTTTTAAATGGGTTTGGGAAGTGACAGTAAAAAAATAAGAAATGATTATATTTCAGAAAAAGAGAAATTCCTGATATGAAAGTTATGGCTCCCAAAGATTCTAATAATGTATTTCAGGCTCATGAAAGAGGATTTTGTTCTAATCTAGGCATTGCACAGATTGTACCATGTTGTGTGTCTATGACTTGGGACAAAATAAAAAAAGCAAACATATTTAAAAAAAAAATTTTAAAAATTAAAATAAACACACACATGACATGAGTACTACTCAAATCATGCCAGGGCAAAACACAATTCTGGGATGGCGCATTTGGACACACCACATTTAGTTTGGAAAGTTAGGTAAGGGGAACCTCAAGCCAGTCAAAAGAGCCTCTAGACCTCTGTGGTCTTTCTAGCGAATCGTGACTCGCTGCTTCCACCTCTCAAATAAACACCCACTATGCAAAGGTATGAAAGGAGCACTTTTAATTTTTCATATGAGATTTAATTAATTAATTAATTATTTTATGGTAAGCACCATGGTAAAAGATAACTAATTTATGATCCTTTTGTAATTTTGGTGTTAGTAGATCCTGCTGCTGTAAAGACAAATAAATTAAACAGTTTGCTGGGCCAACAATGCCTGCTTTCAACTCCACAGAAATGCCATGTGTAAGCTGGAGTTCACAAAGACCCCAAAGACATATGGGATTGGCGGGGTGGTAGCTTCTCAACAGGTTTGGTGAGGAGAAAAGTAGGGAAAGATATTGTAGCTATTTAATAGGACTTAAATATGCTATTCATCATATAGGATGATTGTAGTGAAGAAATATACTGCATTATTATTATTATTATTAACAATTCACGGTCTTTACATAATCATAATTGCTAAGTTAGATGAGCAAGTCTCAGAGACTTATAACTCTTCTCATATGATAAACTTCCTCAGAACGTGTGCTGTGTCCAGGAATGCAATCTTCTGAGCTTCTCTGGCACTTAGTCATCCTGGGGGCAGGTCAAGGTCATTTTTGAAACCCTTTTTAATGTTACTGAGTGCTCCAATGAGAACTAGCACTGTTTTCACCTTTGTGTTCCTCATTCGCTTAATTTCTATCTCCAGATCTTGGTATTTGCTAATCTTCTCCACTTCCTTTGCTATTCCTCTATCTAAAATAGCTAAACACTCTTCAATACATATCAAAAGTGATATATGTAATATTAAACTGTATATTGAATGCAAGAACAGCATGGGGTGGGCTTAGAGATGTTGTGTCGCATATCAGGCATCCTAGTTTGAATACTGTGCCCGATTGTTATCTGTATGGAATACAGTATGTTCTCCTAGTGTCTTCATGGATTTTCTTTCCATATCCTCAAAGCATGAAGGTTACATTAGCTGGCATTTCTAAAGTGGCCAATTGTGGGTTTATTCATCATCAACTGACACCCTGAGCAAGGATATTTCCTGCTTTTTATTCAGTGTGGCAGAAAAAAGCTTTAATTACATTTAAACTCATCAATATTATATAGTTATGCACATTCACTTAAGTGAATGTTAATTTAAAATTGCAATAGTGTAGTTTAAATAATTCAGATTTACAAGACAGTGGCTCAGAGAACCACCACCTGAGATTTCAGTCCCACACGTGGTCATTTTCTGTGTAGGGTCGGCATGCTGTCCTCATGTCTGTTAGTATTTCTACAGTGGATTCTGATTGTCCTCCCACAATCTTAAAATGTGTGATGGGTTAATTTTAAACTGGCCCTGTGAGATGAACTGGCATTCTATCTACGCCAGGTTCCTGCCTTGAGCCTAATGCTGCAAGAATACCTGATGCCCTGATTCTGAACTTGTTCAAGCTGGCCTTAGAGTGTTATGTTAAATGAAAATCCAAAATACTGCACTGGCTTAAAATTCAGTTTATATGGTGTTTAATGTCAGAGCCATCTAGCTTGATATTAAATATTAAAAAGTCAATTAAAAACATAATGATTTACTTCATGAGGTAGGAGTACGTAATAAACAAGAATAGTTGAATCAGATTTTTGAAATACTAACATGTATGTCTCAATTGAAATGTTTACAGTGTAAAACTTCTCGACTGTAATAGAAAAAATGTTTTAAAATAACATCATATTTGTAATCCGTAATCTTGAAATAGTCTGAAACGATACTCCGCATTCTTATGTTTGAAATTAGTTATTTTTAACCCTCTGTGGTGACTATTTGGGAGCTAGGACCACCGATAAAGAATCAAATATTAAAAACATTATATTCTTGATCAGCAACCTTGAAATATTATAAAATAACACTCCACATGCCCATATTACAAATTTCGGTCTTTTCCCAGTTTTATGAAATGAAGCAGCTTTAGTGGAAGTGGAGGAACCCCTGCAGTCTATTCAAGTCCTTCTGATCATTTTTGCTGAAGACACCTATTGGCTTATTCTTTATCAGATATTTGCAAATAAGCATTCTCTCATCTTTTGTGAGCTCATCGTCATTTTTTAAGTGGCTGTGACAATCAGATGTCTTATTCTTAATGTTTTAGTTATCTTAGTAGTATTTTTATAATTCAGGAGAAGGGCCAGCCGTGTCTTTTCTTTTTGAATCTGGATGGTGGTGCTGTGGTACAGACAGTGAGGTCTGTCACTGTTGCTGTTGGATTGGGTGAGTAATTCCTGATCAATTTAATAGTTTCAATCATAATAAAGAAAAAAGTCTGAAGTAGTGGACCCCGGCCGGGACGCCCAGGAGGACGTGAGGAAAGCTTCTGCCTCCTACAGACCGCGAGGGGGCATCCGTCCTGGTTCTGTTGGGGACCACGGATGGAAGGCTTGGAAGCCCAGCCCTGTAGGGGCCCGTGGCCACCGCCAGGCGGCGCCCCGATGCCGGTTTATCCCGTGTGGTCCTTGGCCGGGGCTGGAGCCCGGCCGGGACGCCTTGGAGGACCAGAGGAGGGCATGGGCCTCCTCCAGACCGAGAGGGGGCGTCCGTCCTGGTTATGCAGGAGGCCTCGGGTAGGGGGCTTTTAAGCCCAGCCCTGTAGGGACCTGTGGCCACCGCCAGGCGGCGCCCCAGTGCCTAATTGTCCCTGGAGCCCAGCACTTCCGCCACACCAGGAAGTGTTGGGGGGAAGACTTTATGTGGCACCCGGAGAGCTGCCAGGAGGACAGCCGACACTTCCGCCACGCTGGGGCGTGGCTAAGGAGGGAATGCCGGGAACACCTGGGGCTCATCCGGGAGCATTATATAAGGGGCCGCCTCCCTTCAGTTAGAAGTGGAAGTCGGGAGGCAGTACGACGGAGCTGGAGAGAGGACAGGAGGCGGCCAGGAAGAAAGGCACTAGAGACTATGGGCCCTGGACTTTGGGGGATTCAGTGCCAAGGGCACTGGGGTTGTGAGTGCACGTATTCATAGTTGTAAATAGTGTAAATAAACAGTGTGTGGGTTGAAAATATGTTGTCCGTCTGTGTGTGTCCGGGCCAGCGTTCACAGCCCTAAGAAAGGATGATCATAGGAAATGTGATGATTTACTTCATAAGGTAGAAATACATAATAAACAACAAAAAAGTCAAATATTTGAAAGATTAAAATGTGTTCTTCAATGTACAGTAAATGTTTAAAGTCTAAATATTCTCAATTGATAGAATTCCATAGAGGGCTAGATCCATAAGAAAGGGTCAAAAAATAGTCTAAAACGATACCCCACATAGTTATGTTTGATATTTGTCATTTTTAACTGTCTTAGAGTGGCTCTTAGAGGACTGGAATCACCTGTAAAGAATCAAATATCAAAAATATTATCATATATTCATGATCAACCACCTTGAAGTAGCACAAAGCGACACGCCACATGCCTAAATTACCGATCCCCATTTTCCATTTTGAGAAATATAGTAGTTTCACCCGTCAGATTCCATTTGGAGATAAACCCCTGGGATTGGCTGATGTGGCACATACAGCTTCAAACCCTTTTGATTATTTTTACTGAAGACACCTATTGGTGCCCCCTTTATCATAAGAGTGTAGTTTCTTGCACAAAATATGGTCCAAAAATGGCCTAAAAGGCCAAAATAGGAGGTCTCCAAAAAGCTTGACAAGTTGCATAATCAAGACAAGTCAAGCAGTAAATGATATGTGGGGGTCTTCTCGTAAAGGTGAGTCTGAAGGACCTAAACAAAAAACACCTGAAATGACTTGAAAGCGTTCAAGAGTAATTCTTATAAACATAGTATTTATGTATCAACAAATTACTGTATAATTAAGAAGGTATTAGGAAAGAAAACCTCATGAAATAGTTTTGTGAGCCTGATTACTCTAATAAAGAAGCATAAGAAGTCAGAATATCAGGCAAGGGCCAGTCCCCTATGGGTTGCCAGACATTCAAAGAGCAAACTCACATACATAAACACACAACACACACACCCAGGGTCATTTACACCAGCCAATCAGCTTAACATACTGTAGTACTGCATGGCCAGCCCCGTCCCAATGGATTTTTACTTATTTCATTGCTCTTTTACATAGTGGTGAAATGACATCCTTATCAAGACCGTTCACATTACAATGCAAAAGAGGCGTTTTAATACATAATATTAAATCTCATACATTTATTTCAAATCCATAGGTTACTTTAGTTATCTACATGTGATTGTTAAAAACATTTACAATATGTTAGTCTAATCAGGCACACTCTAAATAAATAATTGATTATTATTGTCTGTTGATTTTTAGCAAATCATATTCTTTTGAGACCACTTGTCATCCGATATGATACAAAAATATGAAAAACACATACTTTTACTTTTTTGTTTTAAATTGTGTTTTATCCTGATGCAGAATTTCCCATCACAATGTGTCCCTCTTGGAGAAGAAGATTCACTCAACATCACAATGACTAAAGATTTCTCATTTGAGAACATGAGAAAAAAGCTCTACAATCTGAAAGGGTATCTGGATAAGGTCAGCCAGTGGGGAGTGGAGCAAATAACTCCAACAGGTACCTCTTGTGGTTATGTTGTGGTCATATGACAAATCCACAACAGAAATCACTACATCTTATTTATCCTTATTGTTTTTGGTCCTCTGTTTCATATAAACACATAGTGAGAAGTCAAGCAAAATGATACCTTTTATTGGCTAATCTTTTTAGTTAGCCAATAAAAGGTGTCATTTTGCTTGACTTCTCCCTACATTCATAATGGCTAACATGGTACAACACCCTAGAAATATAAACACATACAGTATAAAGGGAAGAAACTTCTGGATTTTATTTAAATATATATTCAAAGGCCTAGATGAACAACATGGCCCTAAATAGCCAAGGGAATTTCTCAAAATCTGTGGTGGGCTGGCGCCCTGCACGGGGTTTGTTTCCTGCCTTCTGCCCTGTGTTGGCTGGGCTTGACTCCAGCAGACCCTCGTGACCCTGTAGTTAGGATATAGAAGGTTGGATAATGGATGGATGAAATTTCTCAAAATCACTCCACTTATTGGTACATCCGATCACACAGTCATCAAACCACTCAGTGACTTCATCTGATTCATTAACGTTCAGTAGTGGTGTGCAATAGTGCACTGGACCATCTGATGAGCAGTAGTATCCTTGCTCTCTGCCTTAAAGTCTCTACATCTTTTAAAGGGGCAATTGCATGAGACTGAAACAACCACCAAACCCTAAAAGTTCATAAAGATCCCATTAAGATCACCATATTGAACACTTACTTAAATGTTCATCTTCAGAAAATAAGAATAAAATTACATTAGTTCATATTTTAGATGCAATTATAACCATTCTTTGCTCTGTTTCCTTTGTAAGAAACACTAGAGGTAGCAGGGCGTGAAACCTTTACACACTGCTGGTCATTACAACTACAACACCAAGAAAGACATAAGATATCAAAGTAATATATAAATGGCCAGTTACTTATGATACATGGCATACATGATTAGAAGTACAGATTGGTTACGCAAAACATACAACAATCAGTATTTTGGTGTATCCACCTCTGGATATAACCAGTCTGGCACAGATATCAAGAGACACCCGATGTGTGTTTGTGGAATGTCATGCCATGCCACTTCTCCATCTGCCCAAAGTTCATCTATGGTAACCGCTGGTGATCTCTGGCATGCTATTCATTGTCCAACCATGTACCACACGTGCTCAGTGGGAGACAAATGTAATGTGTGGACTAGGGAAGAAGTGGAACATGGTGGTCGTCCAGGAAATGTCTGACATTTTGTGTCACATTTGGTAGACCATTGTCCTGGTGGAATGTGGAATTAGGGAACATCTGCTGTTTGGGTACCACCTCAGCTTTCAACAGCTAAGAGATGTACATTCTCTGGCTAGTCAAGGTACAGGCAATGGATACAAGGCAGAAGTGGGAGTAGAACCCAATGGTACACCACACCATAATACCTGAGGCTGGGCCTGTATGGTGCTGGAAGGTGCATACCTCCAGAAGCCTTTCACCATGGTAAAGTACTGAACTGAACCATCTAAAAACACAATATGATTCAAGTCATCCTGTCATTGGTAACATTCTTGGTACCACTGCGTTCACAGACACTTGTGATAAAGGGTACCTAAAGGAAAGAACACAAAGGTCCCACTTCTGCAAACAGTGTAAAAAAGTGTGTGTGTGAACACCCACTGACATATGACAGACTCCAGCTGTTGGGCTCGCGTCTGTAATGTGGCTGTCTGATCCATCATCACTATGCAGAATGTGATGTCTATCCTGCCATTTCCTTCTCAAGTCCCCTCCCTTTGATAGATCTGACCTCTCCTATGACAGCATACAATCGTCACTGTGCTTGCATTCCATCCAACATGAGTGCCGATGTCCTGGAAGGATAATCTGCTTTCATGCATTCCCACGATTCTCTCTTGTTCAAAGTCCAAGACCTGGAAATCTGACTGCCATCCTTTTCACTGGGGCATGTTTGGTTCCTAAGAGTACACTAACTGCCAGCAGTCACTCATTGAGATTACCTTTGTAGGCTCCTTTAATGCCCACAGTCCTGGGTGTAACTCACATGCAACATTTGCTACGTTTACTCCATTTGTAATCATTTTCACACTCTACCATGACCAATCTATCCTACCAGCTACAGACCATTATGACATGTATTTCTCTATGTTGCAGTTTTAATGACCAACAGTGTGTCTGTCCTTCAAGAATAAAATGAATGTGCAGGTCCAACTCTGGGACTCGCCTTGTTCCTATGACATCAGATAACACTGACGTTAGCAGATAATTAGAACATTAGTTATAGAAGTAGAAAAGTGACATTGCCAATTATGTGCTATATGTCTGAATATTTATTTCAACTAGCATCTTTCCTAGGAAGCAGTATCTAAAATCAGTTAGGCAAATTGTCATTGTTTTGTGTAGCAGCCTACATTAATCACACCATCACAAGTTGTTTTACAAAGGGAACATGAATAACATTTTAAAATAACAAGATATGAAGTAAGATCAACAAATACATGATAGATTTGAAGAGCCTTCATCGGTAAAAGTGAACTGAGAGTAAATTAAGAGTATGAAATTACAATACACTAAAATCCTATCATTACAGCTGCTAGAACAAGTCAAACTATAATAGGACTTTTCAGAAAATCTCACTCAGTTTATTTTCTATGTATTTAGTGGGTGAAGCTCTGGCTTGTACCATACAGTCTTCTGGCCCTGAGACAAGAGAAGAGTTTCTACAGTGTGAGTTTATATTTTTTGTAACTTCACACAAATCATATTCCATTGTATGAGATGAGATTTTTTAAAATATTTGTCTTTCTCTTCATTCAGATGCCTGTCAATTCACACTGGACCTCGACACAGCACACCCAAAAATCTGTCTGTCTGATGGGAACAGGAAAATGACACTGATGAAGGATCCTCTGTCTTATCCTGACCACCCCAGTAGGTTCAATTGTTATCAACAAGTTCTCTGTAAAGAGAGTCTAAGAGGTCCTCGCTGTTACTACGAAGTGGAGTGGAAAGGGAGCGCTGTGTTAGGAGTCACAAAGGAAAGAATCAGCAGGAAAGGTTGGGGAGCTGATTGCCGACTTGGAGGCAATAACATGTCCTGGAGTTTGTGCTGCTCTGCTTCAGGTTTCTATGCGAGGTATAATAATATGGAGACTTTAGTCTCTGCCCCATGTGATTCCAGAATTGGGGTGTTTCTGGACCGTACATCTTCCTCTTTGTCATTTTATAGCATCAGGGACAAAATGACCCTATTATATAAGTTCCAGGCCTCCTTTGATGAGCCACTGTACATGGGGTTTGGTCTTTTTCATTCTCCTGGTTTCAGCGTAACAATCTGCAATCTCAGTCCATCGGCTTAGTGACAGCTATCCTACCATGAATTCATCATTTTACTGTTGTTACATAGCTGTATAACTTGTATGTTTGAGAGAAATCTGAAAAAAAATATTTTGTGGGTATCTCCAATGGAACAGTAGGGGACAATTCATTATGACAAGGCTGTCATTGAAAAACACAGTTCTAAATAGCCAAAGGTATTTCACAAAATCACTCCACTTATCGATACTCCCAGTCACTCATTCGTAAACTGGTCATCCAGCAGGTACTTCTTCTGCTTATGATGGTGTGGTCATATAGCAAATCCAGAACAAAGACCACTTCATCTTATTCATCCTTATGGTGTTTGGCTGTTTGCTTCATATTTTAAATTTATTTTACATTTTTTTTATTTAAATATGTACTCAAAGGCCTAGCTGAACAACATGGCTCTAAATAACCAATGATATTTCACAGAATCACTCCACTTATTAATACTCCCAATCACTTAGTCGTCAATGATCTGAACCACTCAATGACTTCATCTTATTCATTAATGTTCAATAGTGGTGTGCAATAGTTTACTGGACTATCCGGTGAACAGCAGTATCCCCGTGCTTTCTGCACTAAAGTCTTTACATCTTTTAAAGTGGAAATCACATGAGACTGAAATAACAACCAAACCTTAAAATCCATAAAGACTCCATTAAGGTCACCATATTGAACACTTACTTAAATGTTCATCTTCAGGAAATAACAATAAGATCACATTGCTTCATATTACAGATGCACTTCTAAACTTTCATTGCTCTGTTTTAATAGTAGGAAACACCAGAGGTATCAGGACTTAAGACCTTTATACAATGCTGGCCATTAGAATCGCAATGCCAAGAAACACAAGAGATGTCAAACAACAACAACATTTATTTATATAGCACATTTTCATACAAGAAAAAAATGTAGCTTAAAATGCTTTACAAAATGAAGAATAGAAAAATAGAAGACACAATAAAAAATAAAAATAAGTCAACATTAATTAACATAGAATAAGTAAGGTCCGATGGCCAGGATGGACAGAAAAAACAAACAAAAGAAAAAAACTCCAGACGGCTGGAGAAAAAATAAAATCTGCAGGGATTCCAGACCAAGAGACCGCCCAGTCCCCTCTGGGCAATCTACCTAACATAAATGAAACAGTCCTCTTTGTATTTAGGGTTCTCATAGAAGGACTTGATGATGAAAAGTAAATATTTATATGGCCAATTACATATGATACATGACATACATGATTAGAAGTACAGGTCAGTCACGCCTGCGAAACGTACCATAATCATCATTAAGTATCCACCATCCAGCACTGGTGGATATAACCGATCTGGCAGAAATGTCAAGAGACATTGGATGGGTTTTTGTGGAATGTCATGCCATGCAGCTTCTATACCTGCCCAAAGGTCATCCATGGTAACAACTGGTGATCTCTGGCATGCTATTAATTGTCCAAACATGTCCCAGACGTGTTCTTACTAAGATTATGAAAATGAAGTCTGCAACTGAAAATCACTGAATAAAAGATGTGCAATATGATATGGTCGTGGAGGCAACGGCCTAATAAAGGGGCAAAACTTAAATGAATCCTATCATGAATACATTCATTTTCATTTAATAATCATTTTAATCAGTGATTTCTTAGAAGGAATCACAGGTTGTTTTCAGCAAATTATTAAACCTCACTGACTGTGGAGAATAATAAATTGCATCTTTATTACCTAACTACTTTATTAATTAGAGAAAGAACGGTTCTGCTAGAA
Source organism: Polypterus senegalus (assembly GCF_016835505.1). Classification (NCBI taxonomy): domain Eukaryota; kingdom Metazoa; phylum Chordata; class Cladistia; order Polypteriformes; family Polypteridae; genus Polypterus; species Polypterus senegalus. The sequence continues at coordinate 29,196,464 of NC_053163.1, forward strand.
TTAAATTTCATCAGCATAGTATCCTTCAACTTATTTCTGCATTTTCTTGCCAAGTCCATCCTGAAAACAGGTTGTAAAATAAACTGGCCTTGTGTTTATTTGAGCATTCTATGGAAGTGTTGATAAAAGTTCTGTTCTCAAATGTGGATGCTGTCACACCTGAACACCGACTCGAATAGCTTCAGAAAGTGGGTACTTTTCACCTTTTCAGACCACTTGGCTATAAAGAAACTGAACAACAAGTGCACTGTCTTGTTTACCTAATTTATTTGGCTGCCATATCCTAAGATCTAATATGATATTTCCAGAAATGTCACCCACTTTGGTTCCAATCCTACAAAAGAATCCAGTAGTCAGCTATTACACTCATCAAAGTGCACAGTCAACTCTTGGCAAGATGTATATATGTTATGATGATGCAAAACTTATTGAACAGTTATTATGAAAAATTCTGATTGTATACATTTTTACAGTTCTTGCTTATTAAACCTTTCCTCCTCCCTTGTGCTTAAGTTGCAACAGGAAACAATTCCTGCCTCTCGTGTGGACTGTGTCAGCTGCAGCTAGATCCAGTGTTACTCAAAGCCATGCAGAAACCTGGTCGGCTGTATTTCTAGAATGGAAACCTGGTTAGAATTGTGTTATGTTTTCACTAATAACTTAATGAATTGTACCATGGTAAGTATCAAAGGAGATTAAGCCTGGCTTGGGTGTTATGGACTACAGATCTCTAGCAACCTTAGCTCATAACATTCAAACGGCCTGTCCTAACATGAATTCAGATGTTCATGTTATGTATAGAAAACAAAGCTACCATATCTCAACTTAACAGATTTAATGACTATTACTATTGGCAGAGTTCATTCCACCTCCTCATGTTATGCAGGCTGGGAACACTGAGAAAACTATTACAGAAAAAGATTGTTTTTGGAAATGAGTTTTTTGACAGGTCCTTTCATGTTTTCCTATTGCCAGTCAGTTTTTTGTTTTTATCAATGGTGTTTTTGAAAGGAAATTTCTGGGGGAACCACATGTATTTGACAGAGAGAAGGAGATGCTGTCAGAAGGGTCAGAGCTGTCCTGAGAGAAGCTGCATATAGAGGGTTGTTATAGTTGTGCTTGAAAGTTTGTGAACTCTTTAGATTTTTCTATATTTCTGCATAAATATGATCTAAAACATCATCGGATTTTCACTCAAGCCCTAAAAGTAGATAAAGAGAAACCAGTTAAACAAATCAGACAAAAATATTATACCTGGTCGTTTATTTATTAAGGAAAATGATAGAATATTACATATTTGTGAGTGGCAAAAGTATGTGAACCTCTAGGATGATCAGTTAGTTTGAAAGTGAAATTAGAGTCAGGTGTTTTCAATCAATGGGATGCCAATCAGGTGTGAGTGGATACCTTGTATTATTTACAGAACAGGGATCGATCAAAGTCTGCTCTTCACAACACCTTTGTGGAAGTGTATCATGGCACGAACAAAGGAGATTTCTGAAGACCTCAGAAAAAGAGTTGTTGATGCTCATCAGGCTGGAAAAGGTTACAAAACCATCTCTAAAGAGTTTGGACTCCACCAATCCACAGTCAGACAGAGTGTGTACAAATGGAGGAAATTCAAGACCATTGTTACCCTCCCCAGGTGTGGTCAACCAACAAAGATCACTCCAAGCGCAAGACGTGTAATAGTCGGCGAGGTCACAAAGAACCCCAGGGTAACTTCTAAGCAGGTGAAGGCCTCTCTCACATTGGCTAATGTTCATGTTCATGAGTCCACCATCAGGAGAACACTCAACAACAATGGTGTTCACGGCAGGGCTGCAAGGAGAAAGCCACTGCTCTCGAAAAAAAAAAACATTGCTGCTCGTCTGCAGTTTGCTAAAGATCACGTGGACAAACCAGAAATTCTATTGGAAGAATGTTTTGTAGACGGATGAGACCAAAATAGAACTTTTTGGTTTAAATGAAAAGCGTTATGTTTGGAGAAAGCAACACACTGCATTCCAGCATAAGAACCTTATCCCATCTGTGAAACATGGTGGTGGTAGTATCATGGTTTGGGCCTGTTTTGCTACATCTGGGCCAGGACGGCTTGCCTTCATTGATGGAATAATGAATTCTGAATTATATCAGAAAATTCTAAAGGAAAATGTCAGGACATCTGTCCTTGAACTGAATCTCAAGAGAAGGTGGGTCATGCAGCAAGACAACGACCCTAAGCACACAAGTCGTTCTACCAAAGGATGGTTAAAGAAGAATAAAGTTAATGTTTTTGAATGGCCAAGTCAAAGTCCTGACCTTAATCCAATCGAAATGTTGTGGAAGGACCTGAAGCGAGCAGTTATTGTGAGGAAACCCACCAACATCCCAGAGTTGAAGCTGTTCTGCATGGAGGAATGGGCTAAAATTCCTCCAAGCCGGTGTGCAGGAATGAGCAAAAGTTACCCGAAACATTTAGTTGAAGTTATTGCTGCAAAGGAGGGTCACACCAGACACTGAAAGGTTAGGGTTAGGGTTCACATACTTTTTCCAAAAATATGTAATATTCGATCATTTTAATTAATAAATAAATGACCAAGTATAATATTTTTGTCTCATTTGTTTAACTGGTTTCTCTTTATCTACTTTTAGGACTTGTGTGAAAATCTGTTGATGTTTTAGGTCATATTTATGCAGAAATATAGAAAATTCTAAAGGGTTCACAAACTTTCAAGCACAACTGTGTGTGTGTGTGTGTGTTTGTGTATAAGAACAAGGGAGATAGGGAAGTGATCAAGGACTTAATGAGCAGCACTTACAAGACCCACTCCTCTGCTTAAATTCATTAGCCAGTGTAACGACTGCAAAGGATGGCAGCAGTTTTAAGTAGGATAGAATGAGGAGGTGAAACATAACAGTAATCGTGATCCAAAGCCAATACTGAGAGGATAAAAAATCAAATAAACAACGGCCATGATGTGAGAAAAAATCATAAACTGAGAAACATATTTAGAGAGTGTTAAAAGCCAGAATTTTCACTAAGCCAAAACACAAGTCGTAAGTCAAAGTTGCAGAGCAGAAAACAATTCAAAGCCAGAGTGATATTCAAAAATGATGATAATAAAGTTTAGAATTAGTCACAAACTTAGACAGGACAAGAGAGTGTAAAATTACTGACATAGTAATTATGTTTCAGCCAGGGCTCCTCTTTTGGCTGGGGTTCAGAAAATTCTGCATATGTTAGCTAGTAGACAACAAAGAGATCCGGATATGAAAAAGAAAATAACCAAGCATTGCCGAAACCAAGTGTTTATCACAAGACGCTATTGCCAAGTCACCCATCAATGCTTAAAACATCAGTGGAAGAGGGAATTGACAAAATGCTGCCCGTGTCCTAAATGGAGCAGATTACTGTACATCTTGTAACTCGAGCATTGTGGTAAGCATGACAGAATAAGCTACTTTTTCCTGTCCCCCTTACCAACTTCTACATAAGAATGTGCAGTATTTGAATATAAACAAGTAAATAATAACATTAGGGACTCAAAATGTTCATTTATTATATGTTAAAGCCAAACGGGCTTGTCTGAGTATTTCAGAAACTGCTGATCTACTGGGATTTTCATGCACAACCATCTCAAGGGTTTACACAGAATGTACAAAAAAGCAAAGATTTGCAGTTCTCTGGATGAAAATGCCTTGTTGATGCCAGAGGTCAGAGGAGAATCTCCAGACTGGTTCAAGCTGATAGAAAGGCAACAGTATGTTAAATAAGCACTCGTTACAACCAAACTATGCAGAAGAGCATCTCTGAACACACCAAACATTTATCCTTGAAGCAAACGGGCTACAGGAGACCACACCGAGTACCACTCCTGTCAGTAAAGCGCAGGCAACTGAGGCTACAATTCATACAGGCTCACCAAAATTTGAGAGCCAAAGATTAGAAAAACATTGCTTGGTGTCTGATGAGTGTTGATGTCTGCTGCAACATTCAGATGATAGGGTCAGAATTTGGTGCCATCAGCATGAAAGCATGGATCCATCCTGCCTTGTATCAATGTTTCATGCTGTTGGTGGTGGTGGTAATGGTGTGAGGGATATTTGCTTGGTACTCTTTGAGCCCCTTAGTACCAATTCAGCATGATTTAAATGTCACAACCCACCTGTGTATTGTTGCTGACCATTTCCATCCCTTTATGACCACAGTGTACCCATCTTCTGATAGCAACTTCCAGCAGGGTAACGTGTCATGTCGCAAACCTCACAACATCTCAAATTAGTTTCTTGAACATGACAATGAGCTCACTGTACTCAAACGGCCTCCACATTCACCAGATATCAATCCAATTGAGCACCTTTTGGATGGGGTGGAACGAGAGATTCGCATCTTTGACAAGCAGCTGACAAATCTACAGAAACTGCATGATGCTATGGCGTCAAGCTAGGCCCAAATCCTTGAGGAATGTTTCCTGCACTTTGCTGAAAATGTGCCAACCCAGTACTAGCAAGGTGTACCTAAAAAGGTAGCTGGTGACACATTATTTGTTCATTATATGAAATAGCTTGTTATACGATGCGATTATTCCATTCAATCTATTGAAGAAGTCTAGTATGGAAAGAAAGAAAGAAAGACTTTCTCCTCAAGAAAACGAATGCCACCATGCAGCAGCCAAGCAGATATTTCTCCAGCACGGAATAAAATGGGCGGATGTGGGTAACGGGATAGCCACGTGAAAATACCAGAATATGCTTTTGTATTATGGGAAAACACAATACAAATTAATGGGGACTATTCAAACAATGTTCTGCATTTACAGTTAATATAAAACTCACTACTCATTTAAAAATATCGCACTTTAGCTCGGATACCTAAAACTACTTTGACTTGTATGCTAATCCACACCAAATTGTTTAAACGAGTGTTTACATTCATAAATCCGACATATCCAATATTCTACTATTTCGGTATAGAGCATCGATTATTTGTTATCTTGTCTTCTGAATGCATTATATTCGTTTAACACAAAACTACTTTGCCACTTCTCGCTATTCTGATCCCTGACAATGCGGTAAACTCTGTCCGAATCAGGAGGCGAATGCCTCCGCATCAACGTGCCGCTTCCCGTTTCTGAGAGAGAACTGAGCTCAGGATTGACTTTTTGCAGCTCGAACTTTCATTTGCATTCCTGGTACCAAACAGCTGTACCCGCGTCCCTCATCTCCTTCGTGTTTTTCATTTCCACGTCGTACCTGCCCCTCATCTGGGACTATTGGTCGTCAATGCCTCAACTCAGTCAGTGGTGTAGATAGAAATTAAATTTATATAAAAAAGTGGTATAACAATTAGCAAACAATTTACATTCCATTCCACATGAAATACAATCCAAAAAGCACCATTTGTAGTGCCTACATTTCATTAGTGATCCAGTAGATTTTCCCCACGTTAATCTCTGCAAAACCTCTGTGGATGACGGCAGGAAGCGCATATTTTCTTGCTTAAATCTAGAACTTCCTAGTTAACTTCATTGATTTCTCATAAAAATAAAAATTCGGCAGATACGAAACTGGGCTGTTCATTCCAAGAAGGCATGACGCGAGCTAAACTTTTATTTGTACTATGACACGAGCGCTCTCCTTCAGGCTGCTCAAGTATTTTAGTAGGCCTAGATGTAGCACCTGCAAGAAAGTGGAGTTTGATATCATCGATGGATTATTTTAAAAGACAAAAATGTCAATACATTTGTAGATGTTACATATACTTACGCAGTTTAGGAGAAACTTTTACACCCCTATTCCTTCACTTTCCTTTACGTAATTTATTTAAACCAGCGCAGATTTGCAGCAGCGTAGCGTGTGTCTCGATTGCCATGTAGATTATTATTATCTTTTTTTGAACCGCCAGTCCCACCTTTACATTGACTTTTAAAACCGTCGGGATTTTTCTTATTTCTTGAAACTGCAATGTTAGAACAATACCCTATCTATAGCTAGCCGATATATTTCAGTAATGTCCCTGATTTTTAGTCATGTAATTTTCTATCTCACTTAATCCAAACCAGGGTTGCAAAGGGTGCTGGAGCCTATCCCAGCTAGCACAGGGCACAAGGCAGGGACAACCCCTGGACAGGGGGACAGTCCATCGCAGGGCAAACACACACATACGAGAACCACACACACACGGGTCAATATGGCGTCTACAAATTCACATACTGTAACCTTCACGTCTTTGGACTGTGGGAATAAACTGGAGCACCTGGACAAAACCCATATAAATACGGGGAGAACATGCAACACTATGCAAGGATGGTCCCGGGTTTATGACCTCCTAAAATTGATATTTATCACGGATATTTTTTCTTGTGTCAATATTATGATTGCTGCTATAAAGGTTTCTTCTTTCTTTATCAGTATTTTGTGAAAATTGTGTTCATATTAATTACTGATACCTTCAGTTTTTTTTTTTTGTGGTCTGGTGCCCCCTGACACACCGGTACTTGAACCACCTCATCCATCTTAACCGTTCAACCCCTATCAACAAATGGTATACCAACTGACTTGTCTTGATGTCTAGTTATGCAAGACGTTTACCTTTTGGGGGCTCCCTCCGTTTCTGTCTTTTTTGACCCGAAAAACCCTAATTTTAGGTCATTTTTCAGAACATGTTTTGAGGAGGAAGCTACACCCATGTAATAAGGAGAAAACCACTAGTTGTCTTCAGAAAAAATGATCAGAAGGACTTTACGTTGTGCAGGTCACATCAACCGAACCTAGGGGTTCACTCCCTAATGGCATACGGGGGATGAAATGACAAAACATTGAAAAAAAAAGGAGGTCGGTAAATAATCATGTGGGGGTGTCGCTTTGTGCTGGCAGTCTTAGCCCTCTAAGCGGTAGGGTTAAAAATGACAAACGTCAATCATAACCATGGGTATCGTTTTAGAATATTTCAAGGTCAGTGATTATTAATTTGATGCTATTTTTTTTGATCCTTTAGAACCCTCTGCATATAAATCGAAAATATTTCAACATTTAAATTGATGCACACATTTTAATATTTCAAATATTTTGAACATTAGAACACTCTAGACGAGAACAGGCCATTCAACCCAACAAAGCTCGCCAGTCCTATCCACTTACTTCTTCCAATTAAATGACGGGCACAACTGTTCTTATTTATTGTGTATTTCTACCTCGTATAGTAAATCATTACATTTCTTATTAACATCTCGATTTAAGGCAGCTTTCGCTAATTCAGACTTGTATTTACATTTACTTTCTGGGAAGACGCCTTTATCCAAAATTTACAAAAAATGGTAAGCATAATCGAGTAACATTAGGTCAGGGCCTGTTTGTTCAGCAAGTGTAATAGGTCAGGTAAGAAAAAATGGTTGCGACAAATGGAAGAGATGTAATAAGTAATAATTTACAATCACAGATTACAATCAATACCGCGATTAAATTTAACGATAAAATATCATAGCAAAGTTTTTTATTCTTCTTCTTTTCAGTTCACTTACTTACTTTTTGGTTTATTAAAATTGAAAATATTAAAATATAATTAAATTAGGTATTAAAATTAAATTAGGCATTACGTACCCAGTTAAATGTTTGATTGTTTTTTGGCGTCATCGGTCCACAAATTGCGCCCTCAAATGTAGGAACCGGACGACCCGAGAGGCTGAAAGAGACCGCATCAACAACGGCACACCTCACCGTTTGGACCACAGTCTCACCATCCGGATTCAAAAAGAAAAGCCATGGTTATCCCTTCTACTGAATTATAAAATTACCGCGGCCACAGAGCACGGACTGGGATTGTCACATCTAGCAGTGTAGTCAAGGGTGGCTGGGATATAGCAGGAGACCCCATATCGTATCATTAGTGCTGAGAAGTTGTACTCTATTAGTCTAGTAACTAAGACGGAGAGACTACGCCATCTTTACGTTTTGTGCATTTTCAACGCGCTTCCAACACGTTATGTTACAAAGAGCTCCAGACAGCCAGCTCTTTTGTGAACCGTCCTCGTCCAAAAAAACAATAAATAAAACGCAAAGATTCTTTAAGGGAAAAGGATATAATGAGAACGGTATGTATGTGAAAGCAGCAATTATTTAGCAGTACTGTATATATAAAGTTTTTGGTGGCCGAACATTTTAAAACAATCACTGGTCTTCTAACTCACTTCTATTGTTATTCGTTGGGTAGTTTGTAGTTGTTACCAAATCGAGCAAGATTGTGAATGTGAACAAAAAAAAAGAGTCGGTTTACATATGCCAGCCCGGCGCTGCTTTATTTGAATCGCAAGTTACAAGTGGCTGCCGACAGGGCTTGACTGTTATATAGTGTCTGCCACTAGGTGGCAGCATAACCCCAACAATACTGCCTGTCCATCACAGGTGAAAAATCCGCACCAACACATACGGGCAATTTTGAACGGCCAGCGATATAAAATACTCCGCTAAAGATCGTGAGTTAGAAAGAGAGTCAGAGAGCAGTTGATTCAACCCCGACACACATAACTTACAAATAAACGTTGATGCAGTTTCTTTACCCGTACAATTAATCGCCTCACTTGTGATTCCAACTTCAAGTTATAAATCTTAAACAGAGGCACTCTAATAATAAGATATCAAAAGATGTGCATGAATTAAAGTCTTCAGGAAGACGGGACTAGACCAATACAGGTGCGTGCAGATTCTCCTGCTTAATAAGAACCCCTTGTAAGGGTTTATAAAGAAATAATTTCAGGTAAAAAAAAAAAAAAAGGGGATTGATGTATTTAATGTTTCACTGGACCGGTAAAAGAATGTAAAAGAAAAAGAAATCTTGCTCCGGTTAAAACAGATTTGAAAAGGACGTAATTTAAAAAGACTATACAACATGATGGAAACTTATTTTTTTTTTACTGCGGCGTAGTCCACAATTTCAAGTCCCCTTAAAACAATATAAGCGTCACTGCACTAAAAAATAACATTGGTCTAAAATATATATTTTAGATTTTCTTTGTAGATGTGTTGGTGCTGAATCCAAATCTGGCAACGGAACTGCTCTACCACAGCCAGTTTGTTTTTTTTTGGAAGGTTCAAAATAATTAAGCGATGTTATAAGGAGAAAAAAAAATTGTTTTTAAACTTAATTATTTAGACTTGAAAAGATTATAGATTCCATATTTGATTGTTTAATGCTTACTTCCAAAAATTGGTCACTTGGTAGCAGCTGGCATCACTAGGGTTGGTGTCACCCAGTGCTGTAACTAAGGCCAGATTAAGAGCCCAAACCCCCGGGATATCTTGAGGGACGTGGGTTGATCACTCATACTTTAAACAATGCAGTACGCAGACACCTTACCATTTAATGCAGAGCAGTAATTCTCGCTGTTAATGGCACGCAATCTTTTCATCGAGCGGGGGTCTGGGTTTGGTTCTTTGCATATGAAATTAATAATTTAGGCTTTGCAAAGGTTCCTAATATGGAAATAAAAGGCAATATTTAATGTTAGGGTACCTAGCAGAACGCTGACAGATCAAGAAGATCTAAACCCAGCCTGCATCGTTTTTGTTGTTTGAAAATCATAAACAGTTGGTACTTGACAAATCTTTTATTATTTACTCACATTTATTTATGGAACCTGGTATGGATCTAAATAAAGGTTCTTTTTGAAACATTTATAAGGATGGTTCCTTTGACAACCAAAAGCACTTCCCCTATGGCATCACTCACCTTTAATACTTTGTGGCCTGAGTAAGTCATAGAACCTGCCCAGCAAACAATGTGACGGTGACCCAGTTTAGGCCCAATGTGGGCAGCCAACAATGGCCCAAATTAGCATTTGTGCATTCGGGCATCATTGGCCCCGTGTGGGCGCACAGCCACAAATCCTAAATTTGGTCATAAACCTGAAAAAAGTTCATACCTTGCTAGTCAATCCTTCCATTCCATTTTCTATACCTGCTTACCCAGGGTACAGGCTGGGGGGCCTATTTCAGCAAGCAAAAGGCGCAAGCAGGAACAACCCCTGGGCAGGACATCAGCCCATCACAGGATGAATGCACTCTCACACGGCACTGGGCCAATCTAGCACCACCAGTGCACCTAACCTGCATGATTTTGGATGGTGGGAAATAACCAACATGGACATGAGGAAAACATGCAAACTCCACACATCTGGGAGGACCTGAACTGTCTGACAGCAGCACTACCACTACACCACCCTTACTGGTCCTTTCCTTTAAATGTATGTTTAGGTGTTTAGTCTTAGTTTTTTTAATCAATTAAGTTATATCTAATTATGAAGATTTACAATTTATGACTTGATAAGTAAAGGAATAAAAAAAAAAAACAATTCTAATGTGGCTTTAAAGTATTTATTATTACAAAATACAACAGGCCTTTACATTTATTGGTTGTAGTCCAACTGTTTTTGGGGGTTGTTATACTATATGAAAGTCTGGGAACCCCACTTAATTCTTACGATTTTTGTTTATCATTGGCTAAGCTTTCAAATAGCAACTTCCTTTTAATATATGACATGCATATGGAAACAATATTTCAGCAGTGACATTAAGTTTAATACATTAACAGAAAATATGCAATATGCATAAAATAATTAGACAAGTGCATACATTTGGGCACCCCAACAGAGATATTCCATCAATACTTAGTTGAGCCTCCTTTTGCAAATATAACAGCCTCTAGACGCCTCCTATAGCCTTTGACGAGTGTCTGGATTCTGGATGGAGGTATTTTTGATCATTCTTCCATACAAAATCTCTCCAGTTCAGTTAAACTTGATGGCTGCCGAGCATGGACAGCCTGCTTCAAATCATCCCATAGATTTTCGATGATATTCAAGTCAGGGGACTGTGATGGCCATTCCAGAACATTGTACTTCTCCCTCTGCATGAATGCCTTTGTAGAATTCGAACTGTGTTTTGGGTCATTGTCTTGTTGGAATATCCAACCCCTGCGTAACTTCAACTTTGTGACTGATGCTTGAACATTATCCTGAAGAATTTGTTGATATTGGGTTGAATTCATCTGACCCTCAACTTTGACAAGTGCCCCAGTCCCTGAACTAGCCACACAGCCCCACAGCATGATGGAACCTCCACCAAATTTGACAGTAGGTAGCAGGTGTTTTTCTTGGAATGCGGTGTTCTTCTTCTACCATGCAAAGCACTTTTTGTTCTGACCAAATAACTCCATTTTTGTCTCATCAATCCAAAGCACTTTGTTCCAAAATGAATCTGGCTTGTCTAAATGAGCATTTGCATACAACAAGCGACTCTGTTTGTGGCGTGAGTGCAGAAAGGGCTTCTTTCTCATCAACCTGCCAGACAGATGTTCTTTGTGCAAATTGTGCTGAATTGTAGAACGATGTACAGATACACCATCTGCAGCGAGATGTTCTTGCAGGTCTTTGGAGGTGATCTGTGGGTTATCTGTAACCATTCACACAATCCTGCGCGTATGCTGCTCCTGTATTTTTCTTGGCTTGCCAGACCTGCTGGGTTTAACAGCAACTGTGCCTGTGGCCTTCCATTTCCTGATTACATTCCTTACAGTTGAAATTGACAGTTTAAACTTCTGAGATAGCTTTTTGTAGCCTTCCATTTAAACCATCATACTGAACAATCTTTGTTTTCAGATGTTTTGAAAGTTGATTTGAGGATCCATGCTGTCACTCTTCAGAGGAGAGTCAAAGGGAAGCACAACTTGCAATGGACCACCTTAACTACCTTTTCTCATGATTGGACACCCCTGTCTATGAAGTTCAAGGTTTAACAAGCTAATCCAACCAATTTGGTGATGCAGGTAATCAGCATTGAGCAGTAACAGGCATTCAAATCAGCAAAATTACAAGGGGACCTACATTTTTGCACAGCTAGTTTTTCACATTTGATTTAATTTCATACAACTAAATACTGCTTCACTAAAAATCTTTGTTCGGAAAACACCCCAGTACTCAGATGTTCCTAGGAAATGAAAGACATACCACAGTTGTCTTTTTTGTTGAAAGAAGAGTCGATTATTATGCAGGCTGAGAGGGGTTCCCAAACTTCTTCATATGACTGTATTTACACCTGTGTGTGTGACTGATATGATGCATCTGCTGAGTAAAATATTTAGATAGGAATGGAAGTGAAAGAGTGAGCTACTGAGATTTATTAATCTACTTTGGGGCATAACTCACTTGGATGATTTACACAGAAGGAAAAAAATCTAAGAATGACCTGATAATGCACAATGAAAGCCATTAATATAAATGACAATATCTGTTATTAGCAATGATTGGCCTTGAATTAAGAAACTGGGTTTGAACAAAAACCTGCAGCTACGGTGGGCCCCCGGGACTGAAGCAGAAGAGCCCCAAAATTCTGATTGTTTCAATTCTTCATTTGTCCACAAGGAAGTAGCACAAGTATGAATTTCTCAAAATGACCTTTAGTTATTTAAAATTGTCTACATTTGTAGACACTTATTTGTATGCACAATAGATTTCTACAAACATTTCAGAAATACACTGTACCTCTCCAAGCATTTTCCAGAAGCCTTGCATCAAGACCACAACCAAAAAACCCTCCCCTGTCGGATACGCAACTTTACGTTGGGCAATGTAAATGGGTTAAAAAAGAAGTGTGAATATTTAAGAACACACAAAAAAAGATATTTTATAATGAAATTTAACTTCAGTTATCACAGCTGAATAGAAAGTACTGTAATGTGCAAAACAAATAATTTCAATCAATCCATCCATTTTCTGAACCAATTCATCCTATAACTATTTTGCTTCTTACATTATAGGGCCATATACAGCCAGCTACAACATTAATGTCCCCGAATATTAAAAATATAATCAACAGCATTTAAATAAATGATAGAAAGGATGTGACAAAGCAAAAACAGGCTCAGGATAGGAAGTCTCAGTTGCAATGTTCCCATGAAGGGCTAGGTCCTCATTTATAAAACTTTGCATACATTTAAGCATAAAAACATGTATACCAAAAAAGTAAAAAAAAAAAAATGCATACATAAAATAAAATAGATTTATAAAACCAGGTGTGCATACATTTCTATGCAATTTACCATTTACATCACAATCACCACGTAAATGTGCCTTAAACGCCGCCCTGAAACATCCATATATGGAGCATGCTAATCAGCCTCATACATATGCAATCACAACGCTGCAAAACTTTATTGGTCCATCTGATGCATAGAGTCCCCGCCACCTGCATTCAAGAGTATCAAGCCGTGTCCGCAACCGAGAGCACAACATCATATGCGACATTACATTGTCTCTACTCTGAGTTCTCAGGTGGCCATGGAAAGGAAGAAACAAAATAGTAAAATTTATTGATAAACACAAGGAATACAGAACTATGACAATTGCATATACATTGCAAGACAGATGAGATGGTCAAGAGGCTGGCTGTTTTTGTGGCTATTTAAGAGTTTTAATTTGTCTTGACACACACAAATAGTTTTAAGATACCAAGTCTTTAAGGAACAATGTGTCTATCAATACATTTTATTATTCTGTTTCTTAAACTTGAGTGTGATTCACTTACCTTGATATAAGTCACCTGGCCAAAAACACCTTGAACGGAGGAAGGTAAGGGAAATGAAGTGGAAGCCTCACCAAATTAATTACTGCCATTACCAATGGAAAACCTGATGAGTTAATTAGCCGATTGACATCAATCAATCATTCTTCTCACATAATTTCCTACATTTATTTGGTGTCCCCGAGGGGGCGGTGAAACAGACATTCCTCAATTTCCTACAGGGCTTGCAACTTGTCTGGACTTCTCAACATCAGGAAGGCCCTGTAAACAACGGTCTATATAAAAGTGTCTCTCTATGGAAATCAGGACATCTTGTGTAGTCAAAAATGTGCTTCTGTAATGTCAATGTTCACAGTAAGTGCTGCGTGTTGTGAACGGAAGGACCTGCCACTCAAACTTTAACTGGGCCATCTCTTTGCATCCTCCTAATGGATTATAAAAGTGGTCTTTGTAACTGGCCTTGATGTCACAGGTAGCTTCAACACTATATTCTCTGAAATGCAGCAAGACACCAAGTCGTCCAGACACAAGACATTTTTTCAGACTATAGCTGTTAGAAATCTTAGCTTTAGCACCCATAATTCAGATTTGTTATTATTTTGCACTTATCATTTATTAATTAATATCTTTCTTTTCATCACTCATTGCACCTCCATTTTGTGCTCACATTATTCTTGTGGTCTTCACTAACGAGAACGGGATCCATGATGGCTTTGTATAATAATAACTGACTATATAAAGGGATGGTACGGGTTTACTAGCATCCAAATAGAGATAAAATGAAAGTACTGGCTCACAGTAGATAATCAGAAAAGGTTTTGTTGGACAATTTTGCTATTTGATTTCCGGGTTCGGATCTCTGCCTATTTTTTGACAATCCCTTTCTTTTACGCTTTTTATTTTTCCAAGTCTTAGCCCAAAATTCATAATCATTCTGGATAACCATTTGTTTGTTCACAAGAGTAGCCTTTAAATTGCAGGAAACAGCTGAACACTGTTCTCTTATGAAGAACACTGATTTGCTATTATTCTGAAGACTAGCTGACGTCTTCAGGCCTCAAGCTCTTTTATAACCTGCCTGCGTAAGTTTCCAAATTCCTGAATTGTAAAAAGCAGCTATTAGTTTGTTTCACAGTAATATTTTTTCCCCCTCCATGATACAAGAGAACTTTTTCTTTTAGAGTTGCCAGTTGTGGTGTAACTTGGTTTCACGGTAACAGAGGTGCATTGTGTGCTACCCACCTCTATTCTCTTTCCGTTTTGGCCTCTAACAACTTAATAGGCTATTGATTCTGCCATGAAAGTGTCATCAACTACTCAATCATAAAAAGGAAGTTTTTGTGGCTGCTACACTTTTGCAACATGTTTGAGCAGCTCTGCAGAACCTTGCTCTATCAAGATGAAATTAGAGCAACTTTAGTGACGTGTGGATGGCAACTGGACACCCTGGATGTTCCAATTCTACTGGTTCTATAGAAGTAGCGTTGGTTTTTGCCACTTAAAATTGTTTAATAAGTGACTTATTTGGTTTCCTCAACTTGGTCTGGCAACATCCAAGGCACTAGGGGTGTTATCTGAAACAACTATTATACTGAAAGAGTTTAGGGTCATACTAGAATCAGTGCTGAATGATGAAGGATGAAATCTGTGGTCAGTGGGTGAATAGTTGAAACCCCTCTAAATACCATACACCAGCTATCAAAAAGGGTGCATTTACTTTTTCACAAACTAATGTTTCCTCTATACAGATACACATCAATTCCAAAAATCAACTGCAACAGAAACACAAGGAAGAGACAAAAACCATGTAGCAAAAAACTAGCAAGGATCAAAAATATTTCTTTTAAGTACCCACTTAGTGTTGTGAAGCATCAGAAAACATTAAGTTGGAAGACTGGAGAAGCACTTTAGAAAATAAAGGACTGAAGATAAATTGGAAGCAGACAGAAAATAAGACATGGAAAATCAGAAGTAGAGATAACCCAGAGTGCACTGTGAATGGAACAATTGGAAGAAGGTATCAGGACTGTTGTGTGATCAAAGTAGTAAGGCAAATGTTAAAGGATAGATTTTTAAGATGGCGGTGAGACCAGCAATTATGTATGGAGCTGAGACATGGGCAGTAAATAGAGCAAAGGAGAAGTTAAAATGTTGGGAATGTTGAGATGGATGTGTGAAGCTACAAAAAAAAAAAAAAAAAAAAAGTGCAGAATAAGAAAGGACAATCAGAGGTACAACAAATGTGGAAGAGAAAACTAAGAAAGTTCCGGAAAGTACACTGAAGTGGTATTGACGTGTGATGAGGACAGACAATGAATATGTGGTCAAGTACCGGATGGGAATGGAAGTACAGGGGAAGAGAATGTGAGGAAGGCCAAAGTGGAGATGGATGAATGAAGTAAATGATGATCTGAAGAAAAAAGGCTTGACTGATGAGGAGGTGCAGGATGGATTTGTATGGGGATATTTGATCAAGCACATTGACCCCACACAGATGTAGGAAAAGATGAAGGAAGTTGACCAGTGAATTATTCAAAATGGCAATCTATTACACAGTCTCCATGCTCCCAGCAACCTCACATTGGGGCTAGTGAAGTAGCCACAAAACAGTGGTGCCCAAAGTAAAACAAAATGGCATTGCGGGAAAAAAAGAATAACCACATTTAAATACACCACTTTTAATGCAGCCAGCTAAGAGCATGTAAAAGTATTCCAAAAGGTTCTCCAACTTAATACACTGCTTAAGGAAGGCTCCATTTACATTGGCAATTGTTTATGTATGAAGAATATAAATATGTGCTATTTAGATTCATGACAACTGGCCAATTAAAGCTACAAGCTAAAATGTACCACATGATGAATTCTTTTTAAATGTCCTACACGTTTATTTTCTGCAGGTATTCCAATTTCCTACCAGTTTTGAAAAATGTGGATTTTAGGTTAAAAGGCAATTCGAGTTAACCTCACTTTGAGTGGTGGTAGGGTGTCAATTCAGTGCTTAGCGTTGCTGCTTCACTGGTTCAAGTAGACAGCTTTAATTCTACCTCAGCCATCATGGTTTAAGAGTTACACTTTTCCGTGCTTACATTTGAGTTTACTATTTGCTTTTAATTTGGACTAATATTAATGAGGCTGTGTGCTTCTTTGTCTCACTTGTACAAGAGTACCTTCATGTCCAGCTCTGATCCTGACCGGTGTTCAATTCCACTGGGATAATCTCTATCTCCCTACAAATTTGTATTGAAATTGGGGATTTTAGAAAACATTCATGCACAGAGCTACTACTGAGGCAAAATGTAGCAAAATCAAGTAAATGCATGGATGTATATTTTCATATTTTTACTATACTGTTCAATAAATACTTTCCTTTAAAAAATGTTTTGAGTATGTAAGACAGCAAAAGACAGATGGAACAATATTTTAATCCAGCAATATCCTAAAACAAGATATATAGTTGTGGGTAAAAATGTGCAGAGTTTGGGCCAGCAATGCACCTAAATGCTGGTTCTGGTCCTCATGACTTTGCAATACAGGATGACAATACAAAAATATGCAAGTAAAACGGAGATGCAAGGACGGAGATTAATCTTCGCTTAATATTAGGTTTAATTTTTTCAAATAACAGTTATTTAGCATATTTTCCATGCAGAAGTGTGGCTCAAAGTCCTTTACATAGAGCAAACTTTTTTTATTATTGTATTTATTCTGCTGATTATTATTAAGTCAGTGGTTTTATATAAGCTTTTGAAATGAAGACAGGACTCTTGACCAGTGAATGGGAGGGTGGATTTTCAGTTCAAAAAGCTTGATTCAGTTTCAACATGCAAAATAATTATTTAACAGTACTTTAGCAAAACAATGCATGCATTTTACACATTGGATATGTGACATATGAATTTTCCAAATGGCTGTTGTTCAGGATATTGCTAGACTACTTGATTTGCTTTGACCTTAACAGAAAACGATACACATAAGCTTTTAAATACCCATATACTATTTCTGATATTATGGTTGTGATATTAATACACCTGTTCACAGGATAATGCACACTGAATAGACCACTTCCTGTTTTACTATGAGGCCCCATTCAAGTCATTTCTATCACTTTACCAAAGTAGTTTCTAATTATTTTCAACAACTGGTTGAGGTTTATGGATCTGCCTCCTGTCTGTCTGACTTTAGTGGATTTCTGTTAGTATTAATAGCTAGTTGATTATGGATCACCTTCTCAGCATCCCACGATTACAATTACTGAAAAAACATTTACAATTTAACTGAAGACAAAATATGTAAAATTTTAAATACTAATTTATTATAAACAAAATAACCAATTATACAAACATATACAAACATGTACAACAACAATAATAAAAAAAAAAAACCACCAGACTTTAGCAAAGCCAAATATTTGCAAGGTGCAGCCATGTTACCTTTTTGAACTTGCATGAATTCCATATTACAATGTTCAAATTTTTTCGTTAAATATTCTAAAGACAGGAATGATTCTCTTGTTAGCAATATGTTTTCTGCTTTATTTTCATTCAGTTAGTAGTTTTCTTTCCTCTAGAGAATCAGTGTTTCCAAAAAGGCAGAAAGTAAAATATCTTACCATACAGGTGTGTTCACAATAAAATTGTCCAGGTACCCCACCACTACTTAGGAGTGGCACCAAAATAATACTTACTGAGCAAAAAGTTGAAAAATACTACTTCTTTGGTACCTTGTGTGGTGTAGTGAAAGAAAACTGATGCCACCACGGTTTTAGGGGCAGAACTGAAACTAGCCAGTTCACGTTTCAACTTCTGTCCAAGAAACAGTCCAAGCTGTGTGCTTCAGTTACAAAGAGAACGCAGTAGTTGAATCTCCTTTTCATAATCAAAGTTGGGCCTGATGAAACAAATATTGATTTTTTTTTTTCATTTACCAGATTGAAGCTGTCCACTATTTGTTTTAGAGATGTTAGGTAAACAATTTTTGTAGGACTTGATTAATGACTGAAGTTAGTTACATGAACTTCCATCCACTTCTTTTTAGAACATACCAGTGTCAAGGGGGACTAGATCCTATGCTGACAACACTGAGCTTAGACAATGATGCCAGCCTAACACAACTTCATACACACGTTCACATATTTGCTCAGGGCAAATTTAAAGTCACCAATTAACTTTTCATAATGGGAAAACACTGGAATACCCAAAGAAATACTAATACAAAACACACAAACATTGATGTGCCAAAGATTCAAGCCTCATTTCTACGACTATAAAGTACTGGTCCTTACCACTTCATCGCTGTGCTACAGGTCTTGGCATTTACTATTTAAAAAAAAATAAATCTTAAAAGCAATAATAAATGTTCACATCAAGGAGGGAGGTTCACTAGGCTCACCTGTGGGGTGTCTCGAGAATCATTGGAATTTTGCGTAAACGGGGCTCATTCATAATCTGACGGAACCCATCTAAGCCAATATGTCCATAACCAATGTTCTCGTGGCGGTCTTTGTGACACTCCAACATTCCTGAGTAAAATCCAATGAGATGAATTTTAAATACAGCACATACCATTAGTTCTTACAGCCATAAAAAATGCTACAATAAAATGCTGATATTTGTAAACTGCAGCAATGAACTGACATAATAATTTAGAACATAGGGAGTAGAAATTCAAGTGCACATTAACGACTGAAGTGAAAATTCAGTATAAACATATAATTCCTCTGTCTTCCACAACTAAAATCATTTGTTTCCAGGTTATAAGGTAAAACACCACAAAAATGTTTAAAGTGATCTACTACATTTGGGTAAATCTGAACCAGCACAATGATGAAGACTTTGAAGCAATAATCAGGTTAACAGCGACTTTTGACCTTCTTTTTCTTATGGCATGGTTGGATCTACCATCAGGGTGACTTGGGTGTGCACATCCTGAGGTCCTGCTTGCAAATGGGCCTATGCATAGACGAGAAAATATCTAATACAAGAAAAAGTCAATGTTTTCATTGACCAACACTCACAGCAACCTATTTTCCAGCACCCATCCCTAACCCACTTCGATCCTCACAATTATAAACCTACATACAAATTACATACAAATATGAATGGGTACACACAAGCACATCCAATGCCTAATAGGACTTTTATAAGATTGAACATTTAATGTGTTGCTGTGCTGCAAAACAAGAAAAAGAGGATGATTAATTAAAACAAGAGCCCAGCAGTGCAAAGAGGGAAGCAAATGACCCTTTCTTGCCAAAAACTATACCTGACATTTTCATCTTGAAGTTAAAAAAAAATAAAATAAAACCTAAATGATGACTCAAGCAAGCTGTAAATACTGCTGTGGAGAATTATGAGAGTGACCAGGAAAAGGCCGATATCACAACTCCCAGCAGCTTTAGTAGACAATGAGGCCTCCACATAAGATAAGATGCGCCCAGCAATGCAAAACATGAATCAGGAAATTCTTATAAGGTCTTTCAATTTTACTTGGTGCAAATACACCAACCTCAAACCTTCAGTTACAGTGTAAATATTACCTTTTCACCATAAAGTGTTTAAACTCGTAAGCGTTACATTTTTTCTCAGAAAACTACTTAAAATGCTTTACATTTTTTGGCTTCAAAAATTATATTTTTATTAAATCTCCTCTTTCTACTGTAAGACATGCAAAACACTAAAAGTACAAAGTCAGAAGTGTAAAAAGTATAATAATGATGAATGATAATATGAAATGAATAATAATAGATGATGCTAATACCACATACTGTATACTGTCAAAATATGTCTTGTGTGGTATATCTTTGAATGGGAAAACTGCTTAGGTGTATGGTCATTTACCCGACACTGGTCAGCATAACAGTTCATCTCAACAACAATTCTTTTGATCACATCATCATCAAGAAATAACTTCAAGTAAGTAAGTGGATCTTGGCTGTCAACCTTCACTTTTATTCCTGACTGCCCCATAAAATCAAAACGAAGTGGTGCTGGTTTATTTGAAGCAGGGTAAACAGAAACCCAAACATGAGCATCACTTTTGGATTCACAAGAAATTGCTTTCAGTTTCACAGTCCATTTCAATTTCACTGCTGGAAGACACAGTCACTTAATCTTTCACTGCAGATGAGAAGCTCCTCAACACCACTGCTCTTATCACGGTCAAGAGCGTGCAACACCTGTACTGCTGAAAAATGTTTTTTACGAGGCATGATTATGAAGACAGCAGATGATGAGTCTACACCGCTCTGGACTAACGCCGTTAGCAATTTTACAGCCCGAGTCCAATGCTTACACAAAATGCATCTATACAGCTGTCCGAGTGACACTTGGGACTAATGCTTTTAACATTCTTTCACTGCTCAAATGATGCTTGAGCCTAAAGCGAAGAAGGTTAATGGAAGTTTATTAACTGCACTACCATAATGAAGCTGATTTCCCATAGACGTGATGTTGCTCTCATAAATTTGTTTCATATTCATTGTAATACATTACTGAACCACGTTTAGTGCCACCTGGGTCCTGGAGAGGACCAAATCACCTCCAAACCTCCCCTCTTCAACCAGACACATTTTCATTCCTCAAAACAAATTCTTAAAAATAGTTTATATAATGCATATGCATTAAAGTGTTGGTTTTACAAAACAAAGACTTTACAAATACTGCTTGGAGAAAAATGTAAAACGCGGAATTATTCCTGGAGAGCAATTCATAAATTAGGAATGGGGAACAACACTGTGCTGAAAAATGTGTACGACAACAAATGCATTCACATTCAAGGTATCGCCGCCTCGCCTATTCTGCAAGGTGTTCACAATTCATATTTGCAGAAAACTATTTTCCTAACGATGCAGCTTGTGGTTTGCTTTTTCTAATCATGGACAGTCACTTTGGGGAAAGTGTATGAATGCAATTTAGTGGACACTTAATTAATGACAGGTTCATCTGCACGTTAAAATGTTATTTGCATCTTTTGGCCTTGTAATGTTTCCACTACTGTACATCTAAACCAAGATGCATATAGTCTAATCACCTACAACAGACTTAAAAGGTAGGAAACATAAGGTAGTGCTACACACATACTATAGTGCTTTTTTTTTTGTCTTAAAACATCTTTCGAGTATATCATTGAGTGGTATAAGCACTGCTCACAAGAGTAGTATGCACCATAGTTGAACTAAATTATATGTGTGATGCAAATAAAATGGAGAAATTATTACACGGTGGGTACCTTACTTTAAATGTGTAAAGATTAAGTGGGTTAACTTCACACACCTTTGTTTGTGCAACACGCCATTCAAGATTTGACTTCAGCTGAATGAAGTTCAGTTTATGGACTCATCAAGTTAATTTCTTCAAACAGCAAGATCAGTGGTTTAACAACTACTTTAATGCTAAGTAATAACGTATTAACGCTGGTGCAATTTTACTTTAAATAGCTTAGTATCAAGGCAGCAGTGCATGAATGACTCGTTATAGCAGCATGCAGTGAAAGGCTGAACCTTTTTTTTTTTTTTACACTTTAGTAGAAGGGAAAACCATATTGATTCCAAGAATAAACTTATTGTATACAAACCTTTCTTTTAGATGAAGTGTAGAAAGTTTCTGTTTAAGCCTACCTTTGCAATGACAATAAGTCACAGGCCAATGCTGGGGAAAAAATGGTGTTTATTTTGATTAGCCAGTTTTTGTTCATAGACTTTATGTTAAGACTACATAACCCCAGCGGACCCAAAATTAGGAAGAGCATGTGATTTAAAAGTATTGCAATACCACTGTAAGAGAAAACAGAAAACAGTTTAGTCAGAAATTACACCTAATTAAACTATTTAGTTAATCCAAAAACTAAAGGTCTGTGCTGGCTTAAAAAAAAAATGTACCTCCAGTGCCTTCATAACAGAAGGCCTGTGGAGCAGCACACAGTGGGAGGTGCACAACCTTCCCCTGTGTAATTCTTTGGAATTAGCAGACACCTCTGCAACACAGGACTCTAGAATCAGCACGCATTATGTGTTACAGGCCTGAATAGTATTTACTCTTCCAAAGGAACAAATAAATTGGGGGTGGGGAGAGATCATATCTCTAGAGCAGAGAACTAGTCAATTTGTACAAACTTTCTGAAAATATTCAAACATCTTAACATTTATGGGGGAAAAAATCATTATGCGAAAGCTGTTATTACTGAACATTTTACAGATGCCTTTATCTATGGTGAAGTGAATTAAAAGATCATACAACAGGAGAATGGCTTACATTTGTTTTTTCTTCAATTCAAGTGAAGGCAGGTCAAGCCACATGCTGAAAGTCGCACAGCGAGTCAAATCAATCTTGTTGTTTATAGTCAGGTTCCTTAGCCACTGCACCAAATTACATAACTAATTTCTACACTGGCTTGCATATGCACACACAAAGTCATGGAAAAATCCTAAAAACCCTTAGAATCAAACCCATGCCTAAAATAGATGTTATTTCAATTTCACTTCAGTATACATTAGAAAAAATGTATTCTATACTATTCTTTAATAGTAAAGTTAATACATTTCCATCAATTGCTGTCTCTAGAAATGTATTATAGTTTCTAAAACAGATCCAGGTGCTTCCGTATTATAAATGTTGCAAGTTTTTATAATTTTCAGCAATCATTTTGAAAGTTTAAATCTATGCAAGGTGCTCAAAGTCAGTCTCTGGTGAAGAATGCTGCAAGAATTAACTGAAGCTACATTAGAAAAAACTACCTTTAGAGTCATTTAGATGAATGGCCACGAGGTACTTCATGCCAACTTGTGCATCAAACTCATCTAGCATTTTCTTCACTCCACCCCTTGCCGATAGGTCATACCCTAAAAAATATGATAGTTGTACTATTTCATATATTCTTGACTATCTTGTACAAGTTAAAGCTAAATTAATGTACCAACCTGCTGCAAATGCATGGCATGTATCTAAACAGACCCCAATCCTCTTTTTGTTTCTCACCAATTTAATAATTCCTTTTATTTCTGAAAATCTTCCCCCAACTGTGTTTCCTTGACAGCACATATTTTCAATTACTGTTAAAACACATAGCAAAAAAAAAAAAATGCATCACTAGCTTTTGAAAACATATCAGCAATTTACTTACAACTGTACGCTACAAATAACTGCTGTTATTTGTCAAATGTATTATACATGTGCTTTGACTTTAAATACAGTTGTCCACAAATTTATAAACAAGATTTATTATTCATTGAAATAATCAATTACTGATTTTTAACTAAGTACTTTAAAAGAGAGGGCAATCCTTTCTATGACAGGTCATATAATATAATACAGTTAATGCAATAGGTTTACAGTATTCCAACAAAGCCACTGAAAAAAGAATAATGAATTATGGGACATCAAACTTTGATTAAATGCAATAAAGCTTTAAAGAATATGTGGGTATGAAAACATCTGAATAGCAACTGGGTAGTTTTTAAACTATATGTCTCATATAGCGATTGAAGACTTGCATATTATTTGGGCTTACCAGTCATGACCTTATTGGTGTGCTGGTGGGCATAGTTAATTGAGTCTGCTATTCTTTCAAGACACTCCTCCACACTGATTTCATTCAGAGTTGATCCAGGGTGAAAGTTAAACATAGTCAGGCCAAGTTGTTCACAGCGTCGCAGCTCATCAATCAGCATTGATCTGCTTTTTTCAAAAATATCTGGCCCAAAAAAAAAAAAAAAATTGCAAAAACTCAGCAAGAATACACAAAAATAGAAAAGCACAGTCAATACAGAAATGCTCAGTAAAGCACAAGTAGACTACAAGAAGGAAAAAGTGCTTTAGTTAAACAATTACCTAACCTCCATTACCAACAGACCCAGTCTTTCATTATTGCCACACTGTATATTAAGCAAGGTTAACTAAAATCATGCCATGATGTATAAAATCAAATTTAAAACATGATTTCTCAGGTGTTTCTCAGTTTCTAATATTGCTTTATTATATAAGGTTTAAAGCCATATAAACATTCAACAAAAATGAATGCCTAATATTTTACATTTTTTGTAGTTTCCTCCCATATTTACATATTTCAAATGCTTGTTCTAAGCAGACCCATACTATAAACTCCATTTCTAAAACTAAACCACAAAAGTCATGTCCATGTGAGAATATGAAAACTATCCTTGGTTATCAGCTACAGCAATGAATGAGCTGGTAGGTTAATCCTGCTCAAGGTCATAAGGAGTTAGATCCTCAATAGACAGCAAACATGCCTTTGAATGTAATGCTACACAAATTCTTTAATAAAATGACATATGCAAAAAATCCATAAAAAGAAATAAAAAGAAGCTGAATTTACATGAAAATAAGAAAAAAGTACAATATGAAATAGGTTACCAGGATTTTATATATACAGGTATATATCATTCCCAATGATGAGCAAACACGCTACTTCAGTTACCACCATTAATATTTAGATATTACGTTTTTTTTTTTCCTCAGTGTTTCATAGCTGAAGGTTACAGTGCTAATGCTGTCAGGTCTTTAAAGCACAGGTAAAATTGAATAATTGAACAAATAGTTAAAAAGCAAAAAAAAAAAAAAAAAAAAAAAGACTCATAGTACTACTAACACTCTACATCCTAATTTTTTAAACTCTTTTTTTTATGTAGTAAATTCTTTAGTCTTAGTTTGTGCTGTAGAGTTCAGTAAATATTAATATGTCTGATGGAATTTAAGTAATTAAGGTAAAAGTATCCCTATACAGTATACAGATACAGTTGAAATGGTTAAAATGAGCAGCACCGAACTGAATGTGGACAATTTTGTCGGTACCCTTGTTGCTCATTAAAAATGTGCTGCATACCTCCTGAAGAGTAATTAAATGA
This sequence comes from Polypterus senegalus, assembly GCF_016835505.1. NCBI lineage: Eukaryota > Metazoa > Chordata > Cladistia > Polypteriformes > Polypteridae > Polypterus > Polypterus senegalus. The sequence goes on from NC_053163.1 coordinate 29,221,875, forward strand.
AAAGCAGTTGTCCCGTGTAGACCTACATGCCTTATATGTCATCGAGTAAAGCAAAGCAAGTGTGAAAAGAGATGACGCACTACTTATTCTACAAAGATATTCTAAAATGGCCTGGACACATTTGTTGGCATTTCTAGAAAAGATCATATTGCCTGAAGGAGGGTCTGAGTTCCCTCTAAAGCTTGCATATTGTAATCTTCTTAGTTAGCCAATAAAAGGTGTCATTTTGCTTCACTTTTCACTACATTCATAATGGCTAACACAGTACAACACCCTAGTACAGTACTATAGAAATGATCATAAATAATTTGATTAGACTGATTTTTTTTTCCCCCCAAACTTCACTGTTATTACAGGGGGAAGAGAGACTGCAAGTTTAGAATATGCATATTGACAAGCCACAATGCTTCTGGGAGAATGTTCTTTGGACAGAGGATACAAAACTAGAACTTTTAGGTTAAGTCAAATCAGCGCTATGTCCACAGACAAAAAAAGGAAACTTTCAAAGAAAAGAAAACCTCCCCTACTGTGAAACACTGAAGAGTGCCTTGTGTTTATGGATGGAACAATGACATATTAAGATTACAAAACATTCTGGATCAAAACGTACTGCCCAGTGTCAGAAAGAGCTGTGTCAGTTGCAAGTCATGGATCCTTCCGATAGGATAATGACTCAAAAACACACAGCTACTGTGGTGGGCTGGCACTCTGCCTGGGGTTTGTTTCTGGCCTTGCACCCTGTGTTGGCTGGGATTGGCTCAGGCAGACCCCCGTGACCCTGTAGTTAGGATATAGCGGGGTTGGATAATAGATGGATGGATGAAACGCACATCTAAAAACACGCAAGAAAGGCTAAGAACAAAGTGTAGGACTATTTTGAAGTGTTTCTTTGAGCCCTGATTTGAATCACATCGTACATCTACCGAAAGAACCGAAACATGAAGTCTGGAGAAGGTCCCCTTCAAATCGGACGCATCTGAAGCGGTTCACTCAGGAAGAGTGGGCAAAACCCCCTGTTGACAAGTGCAGATGTCTCACTGAGAGCTCTAGGGATCAACTGTTTGCAGTAAAAGAAGTGCAATAAAATGTTAGGTTTAGGGTCCTATTATATTTGTCTGCACAAGTTCTTAAAAAAATAAATAAATAAATAAATAAATCAATCAGGAGTGTACTCCCCTCGACTTTCTCATATACTGATACAGAGGAAAAGGTCATCAGAACCACTTCCAGTTGCGCAATATTTCTGAAATATCATACGACTGTTTCTCATCATAACTAATTGATAATATTGGTACACAATCATTTATCTCTATTTATAATCAAACTTTATATTAAAATGATATTTTCGCACTTGCGTAGGTCAAACGATGGTGGAATTTTTCATGACTAAATATGCATTACCAGGATTACAATGCAGATCAAGCAAAGTAAAAAGAGTTACAGTATAGTTAGTTACCTAAAAACACTGAAAAAGTGTTAGTATTATGTAATATTTGTTGCAATAAATTGCTATAGGTAAAACTGCATTTAGCTACATTGAATTATGATAATGGTGATGGAAATTAAAAAAAAAAAAAAAAATTATATATATCATAAAATGAAATGTATTACCAGGAACATGGTAGCAGCTTATTGTTCCCATTATATCTTTATATTTACATGGCATGTTCAATGTTTACATGTTATTGTTAAACTGATGATGTATAAATTAAAATTAAATTAGTAACAGTTATTAAAAGAATATGGGCTATAATGAATAAAGTTTTTAATATTGTGTGCACATTTAGATTTCCAGGATACAAAAAATGTGAATTGTTGTTTAAATAAAGTACTACTTCCAGTTGAGCAATTTTTCTCAAATTTTATATGTTTGCTTTTTATCACTATAAATATCTATATAAAATTTGAATCATCATTCTGTAATTATAAACATAGTTTACTTGAAAATTTGTGAAAGTATTCAGTTAAAGTACCACTTCCGTTGATAAGATTCCTTATTTTTTGCTATAAAGCAGGTGTACAGAATCTCATTGACCTAAATGTTTGAGCTATTGTGTTTACACACAAACATAATTTTAAAAATGGTACTTTCGAACTCAGGAAGGTCTAAACCGTTGAGATTCATCAAAATCTCGAGGTTGAATTTTTTCACGATTCCTACTATATATACGAGAAAGTAAAAATATGCTACAAAAGGACGTGTCTTCATTTTAGATTAGCTGAAAGGATAATTAAATATTCTAAAATAAGAACAACTTTACCTGTATATACATTAATATACATATTAATGAACTATTAATAAAACTACATATTAATACAAAATATTAAAAAAAACTCTTCACATAGGTAAAGTAATCTATACTAATAAAAGGCAAAGCCCTCACTCACTCACTCACTCACTGACTCATCACTAATTCTCCAACTTCCCGTGTGGGTGGAAGGCTGAAATTTGGCAGGTTCATTCCTTACAGCTTCCTTACAAAAGTTGGGCAGGTTTTATATCGAAATTCTACGCGTAATGGTCATAACTGGAAGCAGTTTTTCTCCATTTACTGTAATGGAGATGAGCTTCAACGCCGTGGGGGCGGAGTTTCGTGTGACATCATCACGCCTCCCACGTAATCACGCAGTACATAGAAAACCAGGAAGACCTCAAAAAGCGCTGAAGAAAACATGCATTATATAATTGAGAAGGCAGCAAAACAATAAGAAGCGAGCGAGTGACATATACAACCATATTCATGAGTTCTGCTACTTCGGAAACAAAGCACGATGTAAACCTACACTTTAAATTAAGTTCATAGACAGGCTGCGCTGGCGTTTGTAATTTAGTGCCTGCCCATATAAGGCCGTCCGTCAGCGGCAATCCAATAGCAAACTGCCACGGGTAAATATTCACGGGTGAAGGACTGTGCTTATAGAGAGGAAGATGAGATGGTCAGGGTGGTGTTTGACACAAACTCAGCGAAACTGCGAGAGAAAGTTTTAATTGCCAGGACTAAGGTAACATTAAATACAGCCACGGACATAGCACGAGATGGCACCAGCACAGCTGGGAACCTTCGATGCAAGTACACCGAGTGGCTCACGTGAACTGACGAGTGCACAGATAAAAGCAACAGTTCCAAAGAGCTGAACAAAACCGAATTACACAATTGAAAAGGCAGCAAAAAATATGAACGGTCTGATAAGCATATTCATAAATGCAGCTACTGTGGAAACAAAGCACACGGTGGAAAAAGTCAATGTCCCGCTAAAGGAAGACAGTGTAAAAAAAACCCGTGCATGCAGTGTGTCAGGTCTCAGATAAAGAAGAAGATGAGCTGTTTATTGATTGAAGAAACGAATCGATGAATGAAACCTGTCATCTTTACAACGATTGACAAACACGGAATGTAACTTGAACACAACACATCCTACAAATACGAACCTGATTGAAAGAAATAATGATAATCAAATCATTGATGACAGCAACACTCAGTAACACTCACAAAACAAATACTGTATATTGACAGTCATGTTACGTTATTTTTAAAATGTTCCCTTTTCTTTTCTACCTTTTTAACACACTACTTCTCGCTACGCTACGGTATATATATATATATATATATATATATATATATATATATATATATATATATATATATATCCCGCTCTACATACTCGAATAATGGATACTTTATTCGCCATCAATGATTGTTTTGGTAAAGCCATACTCAGTGTATTCATTAGATGAACGGTAAAAAGTAAGAGCGAGGAGGATGACTCATTGAGGCATGCAGGCTGTAGTCGCATCAACTCTATCTGAATTGCGATCACATTTGAAAAATATATCTTTTCAAGTTCTATTTAGTCCATATGTGTCAAACTCAAGGGCCACGGGCCACATCCGCCCGGCGTGTAATTATATCCGCCCGAGATCATTTTATATACTGTATTATTGTTATTAATGGCCCGGGTATATGAAGCGCTGGTAACACAATAAACTAAAGATCCCATAATGCAGCGCTTCAGCTGCCTTGCCGAACACTTACAAGTTATTGCGAAGCTATAGTTATTGCGCACTGAGTTTGCACGGCGCTTTGGTGACTTTGAAGAACAAAAAAAGTCCGTCTACATGCGGCTCGAACCTTGTGCATGTTTGGTAGCACATATCTGTGTGAGAAGCTCTTCTCAGTGATAAAGACTAACAAAACAGCACACAGGAGTCGCCTCACTGATGAGCACCTGCAATCCATCCTGAGAATCTCCACAACACAGAACCTCACACCAAACAGAAACGAACTTGTGGCCAAAAAGATGCCAGGCGTCCAGCTCTAAAATGACATATGAGCAAAGACAACTGAATGATTTGATTTGTTATTGCACGTAAGAGCGGGAGTCAACTGTTTTAACAAACAGCGTATTGCACTGATACGAAATAGCTGTGTGTGTATATGTATGTATGTGTGTGTGTGTTATATTATATATATATATATATATATATATATATATATATATATATATATATATATATATATATATATATATGACAACAACACTCATCACTCACAACAGTGACAAAACAATTACATTGACAATCAGGTTACGTTATTTTCAAAATGTTTCCTTTTCTTTTTCATTGCTTCTTTAACACACTACTTCTCCGCTGCGAAGCGCGGGTATTTTGCTAGTTTGAAATATAAAGAGGCCATAAATAAATAAATGCCATGCCCTTGTCTAATTTAGATTTCTAGAGGACACTACCAAACTGTCAGAACTCCTACTGGGTTGAAAACATGCATACTATGAAATTTTGGAAAGAAGCAAACAGATGTGAACTTACTCCTGTTTGGCAAGCCAAGGTAAATACTCTCTATTTGATATTCACCACCAATTGAAATAGGTGCTCATTTATCAAACAGTCTTTGAATAACAATAATTCCTAATGCTCCAAGAACTATCAAAAGTAAGGTCCAATGAACAATTTACTGTGGTGGATTATATAGCACTGTTAGCACTCCATGTTATTTTTATTAGTTATTTATATTTAAATCCATTTAGCCTAAAAGTCTTTTATTATTACTTAAGATTGGGTAGGAAATTTTACAATGAACAATCTCAAACCTTTTTGAAAACCTAGAAGATTTACAAATATATTGACTTGTATTTCCATTATTTAAACAGCCTAAGTAACTTTAACATCTGATGAGAAGAGTCTCTAGAGATGGTTCAGTGCCTGGGGTTTGTGTGCAGTAAAATAAAATTCAAAATTCTCTGACTAAAGGAGCCCCAACACCCATTCCACATACTCTGTTTCACATTCAATTTTTCTAAATGTTTAGATTTTAAATAAATTGGCCAAATATGAGTTTTGAAGTGTGCACAGGTGCTCATGGTAGTGGATTGATGTCCCATCCAGGGCTGAATCCTACCTTTCTCCTGAAGTTTCAGAGATAAGTTCCAGTCCTACCTCAATCATGAAGTAGATTAACAAAACTGATAACAGATGCATGGATGAATCTGCTCTTATCACATTTCTCATTGAAATAAAAAGTTAACTATTATAATCTGCAAGTTTAAATTACACATCAATTAATGATTAAAAAAATGTTAAGGAAAAGTATCTTTCTCCATAAAAATTCATTAATCATTTATCCATACCCCTCCTAGGAGAACCACAATTCATTAGATAGGAGCCATGTGGCAGGATCACACTGGGATGAAATCCATATTCAACACAGGCTTGGCGGAACCTTTCTGCTGCCCTTTCATCAATGGGTTTGCTTTTCCATGTTCGCTGAGAGCCAAGGAACATGGCAAATGCAGTGCCTCCCACTGTCACAGAATCATGAACTGCTTTCCAAATACCACCTATAAGGGTTATATATTAAAAACAAAAAAAAAAAAATTATTATTTTGGAGTTTTTAAACCTGTAGCTGCTCTGTAACAAAAAAATCATTAAGTTATTTCTGGTACATTAACAACATAAAATTATAACACAAACTGTTTTCTCATATTCTATTACATTTTACAAAATTAAAAACTGTCATTTACCATGTTATTACAGATTTGCTATGGAATCAGGAATTAAATTAAGTTTCCATATCTTATGAAAAATTGCATGTTCATTGAATGTACAAATCACTCAAAAAGAAACTAATGGATGCCTAGCATAAAACTTTTATACTAGCTTAAATGAATAAATGCATCCATATGATAAAAACAAAAACATTATTATACAGTAGATATACTTTGATATACTTTATTGACTGTTCCTGTCAGTAACAGGTTTGTAGGTGGCAGTAAGAGAAGGTCAGACCTGTGCAGATTACACTATGGGTTATTATTTAAATTAATTAACATTTGGATAGAGCAGGTCCAGCTTGAAGTGTACATGGATGGAACATGCCTAATAGACACTTGATTGTTTGTTTGAAATCACCAGTATTCAGAATGATTTATCAAAAAGATACTGGTAGAGAGTGAATCACTTCTGCTGCAGACAAAGCCAGGATGACGCAAGTTATATTCCAGGATGGCAAAATGGACGTCAATTGGTATGTACGGGCATCCTGGCCATGAAAGGGGATAGTTCCTTACTCAGACAGGAGGCTCCAAGAGGACAGACAGCCCAAAGAAGAAAAAGGTGCCATACCCGAACAAGACTTTCCAGGTGGATAGACAGATATCCCAAACAGAGGAGAAGATGCCTTTCCCCAATGGAAGGCTGTGGGGGAAATGGATAGGCATCCCAACTAATCATGTTTCTAGTACCTTCTGTCTCCGAGAGTGTTTATTCCTTTCTGGCGCTAGATGACAGCAGCCCTGGATATCTGTGCCCATTCAAGAAACACCAGGGAATGCCTAGAGTTGAACCCCAGCAGAGCTCAGAAGAAACTCCTGCAGGAAGATGTATTCCCTTTTATGTGGGACTTTCAGGTGACCCAGAAATGCTTCCAAGGGGCAACAGCCCTTTCACCGGAAGTACTCACGGGTATGCAATAAAAGGGACTGCATTGCCTTGTCCAGGCGAGTTGGAGGTGGGAGGAGGACAAGCAAAACTCAGCTGGACAAGGGCAGTGAGGTGGAGACAGGAGAGGTGATTGTAGGAGAGAAAACTTGTGCTTTGGTACTTCTGGCAAGATATTTTTGTAATAAGCACCCATCTGGGACTGTGCTTGTATGTTTGTGTTTAAGGGCTCTCTGGCACCACCGTTCTATTACACTGTCCAGCATTAAAACAGCATCTGAAATAAGAGGTAAGCCAGTTCTCCGCAGTACACAAAATATCACAATACCTGAACTTGTAACTTGCATGAGATATAATAGTTAAAACACCTTATATCACAGGAATAAAACATTTCTTATTGTATAAAGTCAGGCTGGGTATATACATTATACTAAAATATATTAAGGACAAAAGAACAGATTATTTACAAGTAGGCAATTCTTCACATTAACCTTACTTGGCACTTAACTCACATTACTGAACAAATTGTGCAACTTGGAAAAGACAAATCATACTTTTTCAACATATTAAAGAAATAAGTGGGAGCATTAGAGATTTTTCAAAAAGGTAAAACCCTCTGAATATATAATATAAATTCTGCAGGGGGAAAAATAAAATTAGATATTCTTGGATACCTGCTATAGACATATGACCACCTACAAGCCTTTTACTTCCTTTCCCTTTTGCGGGCTTTTTCTTCACAGGTCCTTCTTCACCTATTTAGCAAAAGAAAAATTTTAAATGGACTGTGATAGTAAACAAGTCATTTTTCAGACGTATTAATCCTAATAAAAAATTACATTATGCTGTACTCTTACTTGGAACTCCTTACGAAATAGTTTACAAATTCTAATCCTACTACAGCAATTTGAGTCTATCTTCCTTATTTTTGCCATACAACACTTGAGCACATATCCATCAAGCTAATCTGAGAATGCCTATATAATAAAATAACAATACACCAACCAATCAGTGAATATGCCTAGTGCTGTCAATATGGTCATAACAGAGTTTGTCAGTATCAAGTCTTATCAGTAAGACTGATCTACAAAAACTTCAACAAGAGTATTATTACACAGTGGAGTTAAATGTACAAGGAATATGCTCCATCAAAACTCAAACAAATGAAGAGCACTTCCTGAACGAGTAATCACAAAGTGAAATTCAGCAGTTAGTAAGTTTCTCCTGGTTCAAGTAAAATGATTAAGCTAATATGAACATATCATTTCAGATGCTCCATTACAACCTCCCAGGCAATGTAGGCTAGCTCCCATCTATTATATTTCCAGCATACTACACCTCACTATTTAGTCATTCCTCATCTTTCACTCCATGTAATCATTTTGAATGCATTTCCTCTCACTCTTAACTCATAGTGCATCACTGGCATATCTAAACCTTCAACGGCATTAGTCTTCCTCTCCCTCAATAAAACTTAAGTTCAGCTGAGCACTCATTTAGGATGTATATTCTAATTTCACTTGACACATAACACAGATTTTCACACTGCTTGCATTAGCTTTACCTTTTAATGCTAGCCTTCTTTTGCATTTAATACATCAGCATCAGGCATTAGAATTTGTGACTCTGAGACTATATCGACCAATAGTACACGCACATTAAAACTCTAATCTAACCAGTGATGTACCATCACTGCATAAAAGCATCTTTCTGCTTTGAAAAAAAATTAAATGCTCATTTTGTAATGTAGGTACAACCATATAGGTAGGTCAACTAGCAGCATGGGCAAACAAAGAGAATATTATGTGACATACAAAGTTGTAAGTATTAAACATTTAACCTTTCTTTGCTGTACAAAAAGGATTTTGTTAACAGCTTGATAGTAGATGATTAAAACCCATTGCTTTCAAAATTCTGATTGTTCATTATCTATGGACTCTGCACCACTCGACGTTTACATCAATGAGTTCTGTCTCCCTGCATTATCTGACCAGCTAGTAAATATTAGGTTCCATATAACACAGGTACTTGTCAACATTCAGACTGTTGGCATTCTATTCCCTATAAAACCTGTATAATATATGCTTTGTGGACTTTACTGGCTGACCATATTCCATTATATGTCGTTTTTATTATCTGTACTACATATAAGTGGGTTCTGACTAATTCAGCTGAAAGATTGTAACCAACATACCAACCAACCAAATTTTAAAATGTTAAAGGTTAAATTTCATTTAACATTAGAAAACAATTCACTTCATTTTGAACAATGAAATGATTTTTAGAATCTAGCAGGCATTTATCATGGTTATTCTCATATTAAGAATATAAAACCACTACACAATGTTTGTACATTTTAATATATTCAAGTGATTACTTAACAGTAAAGCTTTAGAATCCTCTACTTTCTATTTGAATAAGACAAGGTATCTAATCTGATCCAAACATGATGTACTAATGTAGGCTACAACTGTCTATTTACAGTAATCAAACTTTTTAAAAGGAAAAAAAAAAAAAAAAGGGGGAAAAATACAGTCCTAAAGGGGCGGCACAGTGGTGCAGTGGTAGCGCTGTTGCCTCGCAGTACGGAGACCTGGGTTCGCTTCCTGGGTCCTCCTTGCGTGAAGTTTGCATGTTCTCCCCATGTCTGTGTGGGTTTACACCGGGTGCTCCGGTTTCCTCCCACGGTCCAAAGGTTAGGTGCATTGGCGATCCTAAATTGTCCCTAATCTGTGTGTCCTGTGGTGGGCTGGCACCCTGCCCAGGATTTGCTCCTGCCTTGCGCCCTGTGCTGGCTGGGATTGGCTCCAGCAGATCCCCGTGACCCTGTGTTGGGATATAGCGGGCTGGACAAATGATTAATACAATTATACATTTGTATAAGTAACATGCAGATCGGGGAGGATGCATCATTTGCAGTACTTGCATTTAGGTCACCTGCCCTCAAATTACATTAACTTATTTCACACCACTTAAACAGCTCAATAAATTAGCAATAAACAAATGCAAACTATTCTTTAACTTATGGAAGAAACCGCTAAAAATAATTTCCGTTTAAACTTAACTATGTTCTTGAGTAAGACTGTTATTGTTTATATGACTTGCCGTACACTTCTCATGTATTACATGCAAGAAACTGATGGCCATATCAAGGCCCTCAAGCACTCAGAAAAATTATGTACTGTATTACTGTAAATCTTATCTTGTTTATCAGTGAATGCTCCATTCACACAAACACTGACATACAGAATTCTCTAATTTTACACAGGTTTTTTTTTCTCCCCATTGCAGTGCATATCATGACAATAGAAGATATACAGTATTATTATTATTTTTTTTTATACACAATCTTGGTTTTCAGATAAAGCTAACAAAATGTGTTTTTGCACACAGCCAGTAACTTAGTCACTTAATAATTTGCTTCTCAACTGAATACCAAATTAGTTATAAAAAGAGAGACACATGAACTGGGATTCAAACACTTGTATCTAGCAGATGACAGTATCCACAACATTTAAATGTAGCCAGACTCAATTTACAGACTCAAATACATAAAATGTCACTAGGTAATTGGAACAGATAGCTAGGAAATGCAAAGAATGATATTTTTGTCTGGTAATGACATTCTGTAAATAGGAGGTATAGTGGTTAATAAGTCACAAAGTTACGTTTTAACTTTTGGTTTCTCAATATATGACACACAAACATATGAAAGCACTCTTCCTGATATTTACATATAGACATTCTATTTTATCATTTTTCAAATAATGAATTATGAAACCCAACTACCTATAAACTATGGATATAATTGACCTGGGCCAGAATAATAGTCGAAGAGTATTTTGGTTCATACGGGAACCAGAAGAGTTCATATGTTTGGAAAAGTAAACCATAGAACTTACAAAGACACCTTTGCTACAAAAGGCAGGGACATCCAATAAATGGAGAACACTTCCTAAACTGCATCTACCTCTTTTCTTCTTGAATTTCTTCTTCACTGGCATCTTGCGTTTCAATTTGTTTTTCACTACCCTGCGTTTTCGCTTCTTGACACTCTTTCTGCCTGCTTTGTTTCTCCTTAACTTCCTTCGTCTCTGTTCTTAAGATTATGAAAGAAAGGGTTTAGTTTAAAGCATAAGACATAAGTCAGACATGGTTCTTAAGGTGTATTTCATTGGTGACATTAATAAACTAAGAAAAATAAATATGACGGGAAGCAGCTTTCACAAAATTTTGTTTTTTCTGCAAGTTACTGAACTTTAATAATGAAATTATGATTTAATTGACAAACCCATTTTGATACTTTTTCCAGGCATTTCTCTACTAAAAAGCAATTGCAATGGGCTTTACTACATTATGGCCAGTAAATGAGATCATTCATACTTGCAGCATTACATATTAAGACAATTATCTTGGTCAGTTTACACACCAATTTTTAATAATTTATTTAGCCAAAGTAATTAAATATTTTTACAATCCAACATATTAGACTAAACAAAATTTCAAAATGTTGTCGCTTCTGGTTTGGCCATGATTAAAATAAACACAAGAACAAGCAAATCTGACTGGATGTAGAGGAAATATTTAAGAAAACTATTACCAAAAGAAATGAATATATTTAATTTATTACATCACAGGATGGCATAGTGATTAGTGTTTCCAGTTCATGAATCTAGCATCCTGGTTTCAAATTACATTCCTGGACTTGGTGCAAACTCTACACAGACATCCTCCCTGTATGGGTTTTCCTCTCACATTCCCACAGACGTGGAGGTTAGGATAACTGGCCCTTGAGCAAGCAGGGGTATATTCAACAATTCATGTCCCCAAACCTAAAAAATATTAATGGTTAAGTTACACAGATAAACCTGAAGATGCAGAAGCCAAAGTTCTGACAAAGCTACACTAATTTAATAGACGAACAATACATTCTGCAAGAAACCACAAGAATCCCGCTGCAGTGAAGCACTCTCAGATCCCTTCCCCTCTCCTAACAAATTTATGTGCCACTCTAGTGCTCAACATTTATTAGTTAAACAAGTACTGGCAGTTTCTATGATGTAGGCCATTTTCTAACAGACATCTACATAAAATCACTGTCCCGTATTGTTACCAGAGCTTTTAAGCCACTTAGACTTTATTTGTAAATACTCCGCAGCCAATGTTTGATGTCACCCTAAAAGAATCCTAAAAGAATGAGTAAGACAATGACTGAGCCATGCTATTGAATATAAAACTAAATATAAAATAGTCAATACTTGCATGAATTCAGGAACACTTCTATATAAACCCCTACATATCTACAGACCCATCAAATTGCAAACTGCCTATTGTCATATACAGAACTTTAGGGGTGTGGTGGTCAACCGCTATTGCTTTAACTGTGAATTCTGAAAGTAAATGTTGCAGCTGAGATTACAGTTATAAAGAGGAAAAGAATTTCAAGAAAAAAAAATGTAAAGGGGTTTCACAGCTGAAGTTTCAATTCTGAGCTGGTCACTTTATTTGTGTTATTCGTCCAGTCTCATTTTGTCCATATGGATTATACTACAAGAAAAAATATCCCAAAGTAGTGCAAATTTCAAATATTTAGCAAGTTTATATTAACCTCACATGAGCCAAGCCTTGGTTTATGAATGATAGTGCCCTATGACAGGCTGGCAGGTCATCTATTTTGATTTCCAGCTGTGTACATAATTCTGCCAATTCCACTGACTCAAATTTGATTAACCAGGTCTTGAAAATTAATTAAAAACAGCAAAAAAGCAAAACACTACCAGCAGTTGTAGGCGTGGTCTCTTAAAAAGACTTTTAGATTTGTTTTGCTCCACATACCTGAATTGTGATCTTTGACAAACTAAATTGACACTGCTGTAACTATGTCTTCTTTTGATGGTTTAGTTATTACGTAATATGAGAGGAAATGTTGAAATTTGCTATACCCTTTAAAGAGATTTGAAAATCGGCGAGTTCTGAGGATAACCTGTGTGTGCCGCACATTTACTTTAGTTGGTCAATTCTGTGCGATACCAAAAGCAAAGATAATACACAAAGATAAATGATCAGCACATGTTTTATGTGCATATCGCATGCAATCAAACACACATGTGCAGTGTTTGTCTGAATCACTTCAGACACTTAAGCATAATCAAAATGCATGTAAATAAAAATATATCCATTGGTCCGTAACACATCCCCTTTATGTTGCTCACACGAGACAATTAATACTGTTTTAAGTTTAAACTATTAAAATAGCATTTCAGACTACATTCTTGCATGAGATTTTGCTACTGGCAATACAGAGAATATTCCAGAAGCAACACGGACACAATATCTCACAAATGATGAGAAACACGTTTTGGGAACAAATAGACAAATTAGCATCAATGTGAGAGCACCACAGTATCATGTTTTGGAATTCCTTACTCAGTAGGATAGGATAGTAGGAATGTAATATTTTACTATGGATAATTGATTACTCTGAGGTAATACAAAGTTGATAAGGTCGATACATATTGAACAGTTAAAACAAATTCAAATAAAAACAAAACAAACATGGATTTTGCACTTTCCATGAAATCCTGATTACTGGATCAGGAAAGAAGAAATAAAAACACTTTCAAGAGTGACGATTTTGCTGTTTTTCAAAATTATACACAATGCTTTTATTGGGATGGGGGGCTGTAACGTAGACATGAAACCAGATAACAGTTTCATTACAGCTCTGCTGAGTTCTACATTTTAAGCTACCTTTGCAGAGTTTTTAAAGCTTCAGTATTTCAAAGACAATTTTTAATAATTTGGATTTGTATAGTAGCAAGCATGCATTTCAAGGGAAGATTCATTAGTAAACGTTCGGAATACCTGAAGATGAACGACGTCTTTTACTCTTCTGCACAGTCCTGCTCTTTCTAGACAATGAACTACTTCTCCTTCGCTTGGGTTTGGCTCCTTGTCTATCAGACATTCTGAAATCTGCCTAAAAAAAAAAACACAAAAGGTAAGATGACTTTGTTCCATGAAAATTACAAATACAACACAAACTTTTCATGTCACAATATTTGCAGTAACTAAAAGGTGACTTACAAGAAGACCCCCAAGATGAAAAAGAACAAGATATTATCCACTTTACAATCTTGCCACATATGGCCACTTTGCAGTAAGTTTAATTAGGTATATCTTAACCTACCTAGAAGAGATCATTCAATACCAAAAACAGATTCCTAAACGAACCTAACTGGATCTTATACAAATAACCAGTTTGGACACTTTTTTTTTGTTGTTGTTGGATAAACTGAAAAATTAGTCTAACTAATGAATGTACATCAAAGTACTTTTATCAAATCCAAGAACAAAATATTCTTTACTTAAGTATGTTTCTACTGTAAGCACTGTATAGACTAGCTTCTGAAATGACGAGTTAAAAAGCTCAAGTGAAAATGTTTTATGAAGGGTTGGAAATATACTACTCTGAAAATCATCTAAATGCGAACTCCTAGGATGAGTCAACTAATCTGCTCAAGTGTTATTAAGCAGCAAACCTGAAAATGCACATTACAAAATAACTCGCAAATAAATGTTAAACTAAAATAACGATGCTGCTGTGTACAGTATATTAATTCTTAAACACATTGCTGAAAATGGCAGTATGAAAAAAAGCACACAACACATATGCAGAAAATATGTCAGCAGATCAAATAAAGGTGAATTCCGAATAAGAAACTGAAATAAAACACTGTAACCAACGTGCTTCCAATCAAAAAGCTTGATACACTCTTCATGTAATTTTTTTTTTTTATCACTTTGCATTGAAAATCCATTTTAGAGAAATAAATAATATCCATATTATGCGAAACACCATGGACACTTAACTTGCTTATTTTGCAGAATACTTGCCCTACTGGTATACAATTAATAAATGCATGTATGACCCGACTTTCTCAGCGTTGTCTAAACATTCTAGCTCAATTACAAGCGGCATTGCATGAATGTATCAACGTCATCACCCAAAATTAACCTGTTGAGAAGGTGTTTTAAATAACTTTCTCCATCAGGTCAGGGAATACATACATAAAACAAACCTTTTCCATTTAAAAGCAAACCAATCATTTTAGCAGTATGTATAGAAGCAATAGCTTTAGAGGTGCGAAATGTAAAAAAATGCTTTGCGGTGTTATTATTTTATTTAAAACATTGTATCTTTTATTACTCTGTAATACAATTTTCGAGTTATTTGAATGAATGACCACGTAGTAAAATAACGTGCAATTGTATTTAAAATCTCAAGTTTTATATGTACCGTTATAACAATAACTCATTTATTTTAAATACCTCATCATCCTGAAATGTCGTTCACGCAAAACATCTAAGTCAGAACATCGTTTTCGATTCGTACTTACAACGCCTCATGCGTTTTGTTTAAAAACACGTGTTTCGATCACACTAATGTAAAACTACATTTGGAACTGTCGTTTAAAATTACTTAAGTAACTTCAATCAAATGGTACAAAACAGAACGGCATTTACCCCTGAAACAACGTGGAGGAAACTCAACTTCAGCGTCTGTGATTTTTAACACTCGCACTACTACAAGCGCCAAAATTACGTCACAAAGAGACCTCCCAGTTTATAAACCCCGCCTTCGCTCTTGAATATTAAAGGCCTAATAGGTGTCACACGAACGTTCATCATTTTAAACCTGCTTATTCAGTGTAGGATCGCGAGGCATCAATGTATTTTTTACGTGGAATATATTATTTATTTATACATTTTTTTTTACCTTTTGCTTATGAGCATATGCATCACATAACAATAGATATTTAGTTACTCATCTGGATTAACTGTTATTGTGTACTACGTTCTGGAAAAGAATAACTGTTTAACCTTTCTAGAATAAATTGATGAAACCTATCGCAACGTGTATTTCTCGCGATGCAAAACGCTGTTTTTTTTTTTGTACACTTGAGCTTCCGGATCCGGGGGTGGTGCTTTCCAAGAAATACCTTCACCCCATTGGCTCGTACTACTTTCAATTTCTTTCCCGGAAGCATTGGGCTGGTAGTCTAACGTTCCCAGTTCGTTCCGCCCTTTTCCAGTACTGTATTTTATGATTGGAAGAATGGCACAGCCTCTGAAAATCTACTCTCTTTATTGGCTATGAATGATTGAAGTGGGTTTTCTGACGCGGTCGCTGATTGCGAATTGTAGTGGTGTGAATGTGAATGTGTGTCGGAAAGGCGGTAGACAAGCGGATAACCAGGCCTGGGTGTCCTGTATTTTTATAAATATATCATTTAGTTTAGATTTAATATTATAACTATATAGTACCCCATTTAAAAGAAAAGACATGCCTAGAGGAGGTAAGTCGCATTTAAGTTCGAGCCTATGAATCCATAATGTGGTAAAAAAAATATCCGAAACGTTGCTGAGTAGCCGCGTGATTTTATGCACATTTTAGACCTGTTCTTATGCAAGAAACTTGCGGCATTTTGGAACACTGGCGGTGCTGTGGGTTTTGTGTATGTGAGGGCTTATGAGGATTTACTGTTTACTCTGAAGTCAGTGATATTATGGAAATTTCTTCAATATGCCTTTGCAATACTGTGGTAGATGATACGTACAGATTAATGTAATTAAAGAATAACTTCACATTTTTCAACGGGATATTCGAATTTTGACTAGAAAACTATATTTTCCCGCTATGTATGTCTGAAGCATAAATGTAATTGCTACGGTCTGCGGCTGCTTGCCTAACTTAGTTGAATCAATATGTTTACTAATTGTGTATGTACAGCCGTTACATACTTTATGTATATATAACGTTAATGTAATTTTGAACTCCTCGACTTGATCTGTTAGACACATTTGAGGCTTAAATTCAAGCGTGTGAGGGCAAGTGTACCTCCGGTTCCAGAGTTCGTTACTGTAATTGGTTTTGACTAACCCTATTTATGAGTGAGCGTAGTTGTTTTCAGATTACAGTGAATGTAAACTTCCTAGCGTAACTCGCTTAAAGCGTTTCTTTCTTTTTTTGTTTTGTCTTTACCTTTTAATGCTTGCGAAAATGAACTTTTAAGTGTAGGTCGTTTCTCATCATTAAACAATTGGATGAATGAAAAACTAAACTATTTCTAAAATACTGTGTTGTAAATTTTGCGTTTTAGGAGTCCCGTCTTATATGAAAATTTTTATTGGCATATCTTTCTTACGAGTAGTGTTCTTCACTTTTAATACGGAACTCTTTTCTATTCTTTATCATTTTTTTTTTTTTTTACTTGTGCATATGAAATGTTTATCGCAACATTAAATTGTTTCAAAGTGTTTTTTTTTTATTTCCATTTTGAATTGTTTTCTTTTTGTTAGTGTAAAGTTTTAATTTTTTTTTTTTTTTTACAAGTATTAGTGGACAAATATGGAACAGCCAGCTGGTCTATCATTCTCCCCCCACCCCCCCTATAAAGCTCATCGCGTGATAAGCTATCACTACAGTATATGTAATTTGGTCTTGTGTTTCTTACTTGCTAAAGCTTGTGTTATGGTCTTGTAAAGCAAAATGTCAGTATTTGTGTTCTGGCAGTTTTTGACTGAATCTGAAAACAATGTTATAGGAAGTTATGCAATACTACGTAAACATCTTATCTTCAGTATTGCAGAAAGGAAATCCGATAAAGTAAATTCTGAAACAAAAACAAAATTAAATAGGAACAATTTGCCTTGATTCAGCATTTCTATACAATATGCAGACTTATACTGAGAGTTTCATCCTCTTTGCATAATAACTTTTAAAGTTTGTTTTTGTTTTGTCTTTGCTGTTGTGATTCTTCTTGCTGTCTGCATAGTAAATAAAAAAGTGTATGTGAAACCAGGCTTTTGAAATTGTTTCTTGATTTGCTTAGGTGATGTACTGAGTAGACTTCCATTCTTTAGCTGTACTACTATGGTTGTTCCTTGGAGACCACATGGCATGTATAATTAAAAAGATAGAAGAGTATTAAAACAAAATTTTAGCATAACTGTCTTGAGAAATTTTGTCCTCTTCTGCATTGTGTGATTACTTGCATATTAAAGACTTTGAGTTTGATCAGATCTTTATGATAATAAGTCAATGGGATCTTGAGTCCATTTGTTAAAATGTATTGGTTTTTTATTTAATGTGCAACATAGCATTAAACAAAAGAATCTTGATAAAGGAGACCATTCCGTCCCTCAGGCTTGTTTATTTAATTAATGGCTAAGCTGTCCCAATATCCCATCCAGATTTGTCATAAAGGATGTTATGCATTCCTTTTCCCCATGTGTAGCATTAAACTGCCTTTAAAATTGTTCCCCCAGTTTTGAAGCTTGTCCAAGTCTTTGAATAGCTTTTGCTGCCTTGAAAGTTTCTACCATTCCTCCAATTTTAGTATCAGCTGCAAATTTCACAAGTTTACTAACAATACCAAAATGTGTATACAGTAATATAAATGAGAAAAAATAACTGACTTGGGACAGAACCTCAAAGCAACTCCACTGATGACCTTAGTCCACATGTAGCATTTTCCTCTTAACTGTAATCATCTGTACCTCTTCCACAGTTTCTAGTCCAATCTATGTGACTGAAGTGATATGTCTTAGTACTTTATTGTTAATCTGAGTATGCTATCCTCCTTTTGAATCTTTCTTCATCATTACAGCATAGGGCTTGGCATATAGACCGCAGAGGCATGCCGTGCTCTAATTAAGATGTATTCTCAAAGATTTTGGAGTAATTTTATCACTCTGGAATTGTGTACATGTGGCAGTTTTAAAATCTTAAACCCCATTAAGCCACAGTTAGAAGTCTAGTGATCAGCAAGCCTGTAGTTATTTTGGCAAAAACTAATGGTCTTGAGTTCACCATCAGAAAAGGCATTGTTAAGTTAGGGATGAGTTCAAAATTGTTTTTAGATATCCGTTTACATAAGCTGCTCTGATAAAAAGTTAGGTCTTTCTGTAGAACTAGAGGGCTCCACCCCCGGTTTGGTTTTCCGGATATACAATTTAAAGAGATTATTTTTTTTTTTCTTCAAGATCGCATTGAATGTTGATTCCGTGTTTGGACTTGCATCGTGACAATGCAACCTATAACTGCCTGTGAGGGAATATCGTTTCTTTCTCTCTAATAAGTAAAACGGCTTTTTCAAATGTTTGTCCATGCTCTTTCTTCTTCGCTTTGTCATTGACGTGTCATCTAGAACTAAGAGCTGAGAGCACAGGAACTGTGTCTGACAAAATTATTTCTACGACCAAGGTTAGATGACCGTGGTCGTGTTTGAAAATAATTGTAAGTAGGACGTGACTTGAAAGAATCTCCTGTTAAAAGTCTCCGTCTCATGGTACTTCATACCATGCCAACATTTTAGGAATCCTTTAATTCTCGCTGGCAACACAAATTGGACGATCTACAAGTCTTAAAGTTTAAATCCGAACAATATATTCAATCTCTTTTCACTGTTCCGTTATTTCACAGATTAATAATTTCCATTTCTTTGAGCTAATGTGATGTTTACTATCTTTTTTTTTTTTTTTTTTTTTTTGAGATTTAAGAATTTTAGTACTTTCATTAACTCTAACCTTCTCTGCATGTGTACTATGCCAACATTTTTGAATTCTTTACGACATTCTACTTTGTCATCTACTCTTTGTCCTTTATTTCTGGCCCCGAGCATGGTTAAATCTTTCTCGCGGGATGTACAAGTGAATCTCCGAGAAAATCGTGTCTCGTCTCCTTCCATTTAGGGAATCCATTCCTGGATGGGTTTATCCATTCCCGGGAATTCGAGAATCCCACATTTCATTCCCAGGAATCCCGGGCTCCCAGGGTTCACACAGTGCACGGGCATCTCGCATGTGAACGGTTTTAAAATGACAACACATTTTTAATAAAACTACTGCAACATGTTGACACAAATAAGACTATCCTTTTTTAGAAGCAGTTCATACTGTCATATAAGTACATGTATCTTTAGTTGTGGTAATAAGAGCGTAGAAAGCACAACGTCCTCACAGGTGGCGCAGTGGTAGTGCTGCTGCTTTGCAGTAAGGAGACTGTAGAAGATAGTGGGTTTTCTTCCCTGTGTTGATAGCGCTTTGAGTACTGAGAAAAGCGCTATATAAATGTAATTTATTATTATTAACGTGTCCAGCATGCGGTCGTCCATGTGAGAGTGTACCTTTGTGCAAAAGTACGCCAGCCGCTGAGAAAGCACGCTCTGCCTCCAATGAAGTAGGCAGCACAATCATCAGATACTGATACACTTGTTCTAAACCGCGCTCGTGCTTGCTGTTGCTCTGAAACACTGCCATTTCAGCTTTTACTGATGCATCCAGTTTCTTGTCGTCATTCTTTGATGGCAAGTTTTTTGGCACAGATAATGCAGATGCAACAGACTGAAGCATTGCAATTTCAATTTGCTGTTCAAAGCTGTTGTCTGAAGTGCAAACTGCAGCAATGGCGCCACCTTAATCATTTTTAACTATAATTCTGTTATTTCTTGATTGATTTTTAAACTTTTACACGCTATATATGCGAGCTTGGTTGTTCCCGCTTTCCCAGGAATTACAGCAGTTTCATTCCCGGGAACATGGGAATGAAAAATGTCTGGGAATCCTGGGAGCCCGGGAATGGATTCCCTACTTCCATTGTATTTTTTTTTTTTTTTTATAATAGAGAGATAAGTGTACTCTGCAATAAAATGTTCTTATATTGTAGATTTTTTTTCCTTTCCAAGAATATCATCCAAATGATTTAAAATATAAAATGGATAATTTTTCAGTCTGTCCCATTTTTCTATTAAGTGTTTTATTAAACCAAGTAGTGCATGATGAATCCACATAAGTGTAAGTGGAAATAAGTTAGATGGAAAACTGCTGGCTCCTTTGTTGTTTGCCTCTTATTGCTAATAAGGGGCCATTAAAACCGTGTATGCAGCTGAATAAGACTGAAATAAGCAATTAAGGTTGGGGAATCTTAACCAGCAAGACCACTAAAATGAAGCATCAAAATGTCACCTAAGCAATAAGTGCTTACTCAGCAATGATTGACTTCTCATTAAAAAATAAGGTTGGAACAAAAACCTGCTGCCCTCCAGGGCTGACCTTGCCCACCCCTGTTCTAAATCCCCATCTGAGTTTTGTGACATAAAGGAAGCATTGCTTACCAGGCTTGACTTATTACCAGCTCTCATTTTCTGAAATTCCTAGTCTGAATTATGATTACGGTACTTGTATTTCCCCTGTGTAGGCCATTCTCCAGGCTCATCCCCACTAGATGCCCAAAATCTCTCACTGTACTTTGCCTCTCAACCTGTTTTTAGGAGTGAGCTTTACAAATGTAGATTACCCTTTTGATGTTTTTAATTGCAATTTTATTTCTGTCAATTCCGGTAATTATTAGCCAGGGATGACCTAATACTGAGAGCTTTATAAAGCTTACATAACTGCAGCTGCTTCATCAATTTATGATTAGTCTTGGAGTGTACCAGTATTTACTTGTGAATGGCACCTTGAAATACTTAAACCCCTCCATTTGGGGTACCGTTGTGTGAATTGCCTAAAGTGAGTAATGTAGTTTCTTTACTGTAATTAGACCCATTAGTGTAGAGCTCAAGTACAGTGAGCTTTCTGTTGAGCAAAAGTTTTCCTCACTGTCAAAAGCCAGAGCAGTTACTTGAGCTGACGGAGTCCTCTTTTGGGCCAGCTGGCTAAGATTGTTGATTTCTGTACACTTGCAGGCTGATGACCCGAGTTTGTATTAACAAATTGCTATGGAGACATTTTGTGATGAGAGTGCCGCACATGCAAGATTGTTACACTGATACTATCATTCACTAAAGAGAAGTGGCACGAGAAGTATCTCTGAGTAGATTTCTAGGTTCTATGATTGGCTGGTATAGCAGGAATCAAGTGGAACAAATGTGCTGTTTGGATGAAGACACCAGTCTAGTCTGAAAAAGCAAAGTAATTGCTCATTTAAACCAGAAGAGTTCTGCAAGTAGTTTGGATCAGCTGGCTAAGACGTATGCTTTCAGAACTGCCTAAGTTATGGACATTAATATGTATTCATCCTGCTTTAGGTAAGAAAGGATATAAAGGCCGGGGGAAGCAGTTTACTAATCCAGAAGAGATTGACCGACAAATGAAAGCAGAACGAGAGAAGGTAAGTATGTTTCTAAAGGTAATTAAAAAGCACACCATTTGCTTATGTCTACCAGCAATAAAAATTGCACATCATGTTTTTATGAAAGTCATTAATAGTCACAGTGCTTTTGTAGTCATTTTGTGCATTTTGTTTTTCAGGAGGAAAATGGTGGAGCCGCTCCAGAGAGTGAATCTGACTCTGAAGATGAAAGCAGTGAGGAAGAGTGTGATGTGAGTATTCAATAAAGAAAACAGTGTATTAAGGAAGTGTATTAGTGATGGAGATGCCAGGAGAAAGGCAGAGAGGGATACCAAAAACTGGATGCAAGGGTATGAAGGAGACGGTAAAATAACAATACACAATCTTGAACCACCATGGATGTACATATGGAAAAAGACAGATGGGGGGGGAGGGGGGAATAATAGTTAAAAACTTCAATAAATTATCTAATTCTAACACAGCAAAGGTTTACTGTAGGTGGAATTTTGGTGTGATGATGTCGTGAGAGCCATTCCTGGACAGAGCTACATCTTCCATTATTTACTTACAAGAAAGATTGATCAGTGTTGAGAAGGACCTTTTACTTTATTGTCACAGCTATAAAACCATGCCTTTCAATGAGTAGGCTTATAGGTTAAATTCCCAACAAAAGGTAATGTTTAGCTCCCAGCTGACAGATATTCTGCATTTTATACCTTCTGCTGTTCTCTTGGACTAGCAACACCTATGAAAAATATTTGGACTCTTGAGGGTGTGGGTTCAAATCCCTCTATCTATACTGCGTGACCATGAGCAAGTCAATTCCCTTGCCTGTGCTCCACTTGGAAAAACAAAAACAATAGGGATACATTTCTATCTCAAATGCTGTAAGTCGCCTTGGATAACGATGTTGGCCAAATAAGAAATGGTAATAATTTGGAGTAGGTTTTATGCCAATGTTTGAATTGCATACCTTTTCGAAATTATTCAGATTCCTTGCTGTGTTTGTGGCAGCTGAACTTACTATGGAGGTAATGTTAGTTGTCCGAGTCAAGAAGGTGCAGTAGCTTCGCCACTTTTGTCAGTGGCTGAAGAAGGCAGGCCTACTTCCCCCATTTCTCACCACATTCTACAGTGACATCATTGAGAGTTCTGACCAGCTGGATCATTGTCTGGTTAAGAAACTGCACTGTCTGTCCATAAGGTCTTGCAATGGATAGTGCACACAACAGAAATGATCATTGGGACCTCTCTGCCCTCCATTAATTAAAACATGTTTATAAAGCAATGCATTATGAAGGACCACACTCGCCTCTCCCACTCTCTTTGTCCACCTTTCATCTTGCAGAAAGTACTGCAGTATCCAAATTTGTTCTAGAACAGATTCAACCCCTTTGGCAGTCAAACTTTGTGCTGCCTCCATGCTCTCATATCTGCTTGTAGTAGCTTTATTTATTTATTTATTTATTTATTTATTTATTTATTTATTTATTTATTTATTTATGTAGTACATTTGTTACAGTTGTTACTACTGTTCGTTTTTTTATTATTAGTTATTATGTATGTTTTTCAAATTACTATTTACTTCCAATTTATCTATCTACAGTCCCTGACAAAAGTCTTGTCGACAGTCCCTGACAAAAGTCTTGTCGCTTGTGTACAAAGTGACCTGAAGTGCCACTAAAATATATTTCTAATCAAGATTTTGTTACAAGAAATGGGTCATTTCAATCCCATCAGCTTTTGTAATAATGTTTCAGTGCAAAACGAAACTGACAAAAAGCATTCTAATATATTAACAGCTTGGTAAAGCCCATTGAGTCAATTTTTGGCAAGACATAAGTGTTGTCGCCTTGTCATATGAGCTTCACCTGTGACTAATAATGGATCAAATAGGTCTCAGGTGTGTATAAAAAAAAAAAAACCCCAGTACACTAGACCTCTGCAAACATGCCTGAGATTCACCCTGAGACTAAAGTGTTGATCATCAAGAGGCTGAAGACCAAACCCACTGCTGATGTGGCAAACACCTTCAATGTGTCTCAACGTCAAGTTCAGAGGATAAAAAAAAACATTTGAAGAGACTGGAGACGTTTTTGACAAGCCCAGGTCAGGAAGACCCCCGCAAGACAACTGCTCGAAAATCCAAGGCCAGCCCATTTTCCACTGCAGCAGAGCTCCACTAGACCTGGTCACCTGAAGTCCCTGTGTCAACCAGAACAGTTTGTCGGATTCTGTCTCGAAATGGCCTCCATGGTCGAATCAGTGCCCATAAGCCAGCACTAAACAAAAGACACTTGAAAAAACCGTGTGGCATTTGCCAAGGCCCACAGCCTGCTAAAAGGATGGATGCTGGAAAAGTGGCAGAAGGTGGATTTTTCAGATGAATGTTCTGTTGAATTACACCACAGTCACCGCAAATATTGCAGGAGACCTACTGGAAACTGC
Organism: Polypterus senegalus; assembly: GCF_016835505.1. NCBI lineage: Eukaryota > Metazoa > Chordata > Cladistia > Polypteriformes > Polypteridae > Polypterus > Polypterus senegalus. The sequence goes on from NC_053163.1 coordinate 29,246,412, forward strand.
ATGGAGCTGAGATTTACCCAGAAAACAGTGAAGTTTGGTGGAGGCAAAATCATGGTCTGGGGTTACATCCAGTATGGGGGTATGCGAGGGATCTGCAGGGTGGAAGTAAAAAAGTAAAGAGTGATGGCATGCTCATTTGTGATGTTCCAAATTATATAGTCTGTCTTGTTCATTTAGCAATTCTTGCTTTCTTAGATTAGCTCTTGAAAAGTGGAGTAAGCCAAGGAAAAAAAGTTAGCTTCACTTCCCACCTGCTCTTCAATGCCTCCTTCACATGCAGTATTCCAAAAGTGAAAGGAATGATACAGTGCACCAGCTGAGGGTCTGGTTAGAGCTTGGTGTATGGTGTTCATTGCTGATATCATTAAAAATCATTCTACTGCAGATTTCTTTAAATGGACATAGAATAACCTGTCTTTCCATTCTTACTGCTATGCATTCATTCTGTTTTGTTCAATTTCCATTGAACACTGATAGTTATATCTTGATTTATATCTCTATCAATTAAGTGCATTATATAAAAAATAGTAAACATTACACTTGACTATTTCTGCTCAGCGTTTTAGTTTCTTTTCAGAGGTTTTTGGACCTGCAGTTGGTTTTCACAGACATGTAGCACATGTTTAAGGATCATCAGCCCACTTCCTGGGATAAGAGGTTAACATAAGTGTTCTTAGCCTAGGAAATTGCTGTATCACTCTGCATGTTTGAACAAGCAAATACCTAAGTTTGTAACTGCATCAGAAATCAAACACAAGTCCATGTAGGGTAAAGTAATATTTGGAAAATAGGATCCACTGGGAAAACATGAGGAAATTTAGAGTACCAAGAAAACTCATCTTGGAGAAGGGCAATTTGTAATGTACATTATAGTAGTTGGAAGTATTAGTGAAATTCAACCAATTCTAGCCAACATATGTGCACTGTAATGATAAAGAATTCTTATCAAGTGTTTGTTTTTTTTCTTTAGTTATCAATAAATTTAACAAGAAACTTGTAATAGCTGGTGATTTTTAAATTTATATTAAATAAAACCATGCCATTGAACACTTGTCTTTCAGCAATTACCGTGTTATCAACAATGCCTCAGCAGTTTTAATTTCTTAAATTCATATATTAAAGAATTCTTTCAATTATTATTGTATTTTTTAAATGTCCTTCTCTTTAGAGAAAGAAGAAGGGAGTGGAAGGTTTAATTGAGATTGAGAATCCAAACAGAGCATCTCAGAAGAGCAAGAAAGTAGCTGAAGTGGATTTGAATGCACCCCGTGAACTTTCACGTCGAGAAAGGTAATAAAACTGACAATATTAATTTTCCATGTCTCCCAATGTTCTGTGTAGGTCTTTGTTGAAATTAATTCTTAGTAACACCCCCCTTTTTTAAGAGAAGTGATTGACCATTTTTATTTGCGACATTCTCTACAGAGTTTAGTCCTAAGTTAAATTTTGAAGTCCTCTTGCGTCTGAACCTTTGGTCATAATAGTACAGCATTAATCAAATCTGCTTAATCCAGTTTCTGGAGCCTATTATGCCATCATATGGCAAAAGTCAGGAAGCAATCCTGAAAGAACCAGCTCATCATTGTAATAAATTTGCTTAGAAGGTAATTTCAAATTCCTATCATGTAGGAATTGTTCAAGTATAATTATATAAAAAAAATGTGCTTCACTGTCTCCATTCTAAATGCATTAGTGAAATTATGCAAGTCTGGTGATGGCTATTCAAACTGTAATCATAATTATGTAAAGAATGAATCCTAAAGAATTTTAAGTAATATAGTTAGATGCAAAGCCTTTCTTGTTGATATCATAAGTTTATATTACAAGCTCAAATTTAATAAGTATTCTTTAACAGATTATTGTGTCTGTGTGGAATATACAATAGCTACAAGTTTACTGTAGCTTAAACTTACTGGGCAGCACTGGTATGGAAATGTCATTACCTGTTAAACATGAACAGTGCTTCAGTGAAAAGCAAATTCTTGTCTTCGTATCCATCCATTCATTTGCTGAAAGCATGGGTAGGATGATAGTGAAGGTAAAGGATGAACAAGTTAAAAGCAAATAAACAAACATAAATGCCAATTTGCCATAAATATTGGTGAGGTAGGGGCACAAATTATAGTCTAAACATAAATAATAATCCAACAACAGCAGTGTTCCTTATTTTGGCATAGTACAGGAGTCACAAACGTGGCAAAATGTAATTAAATGGTCCACACAGCAACAGGACTACAACTGTAAACTTCAAATTTATTGGTAAATGTTGATTTAATTCAAACTTACAACTCCTCCTCAAACAGGCTTACATTAAGACTTGTGCTTAAAGATCTGCTATTGTATTGCCAACCTCCATCTGTGACTTGACGGATTGCACTGTTCACAACATGCTAAAAAAGTTCTCTAAATTCTGCCTGTCACTTATGGAGATATTACATTCTTTGCAAATGAAGACCTGAATACAGTAAACGGTTAATTGTGGCCAAATGTTAGAAAAGGCATTTATACTTTTTCCTTAAATTTAGTGATATTAGGCTAGTGCCACTGATCATTTTAGTTCATGGACTTGTATTTCATTTTTATGTTTGAGGCTGCATGGTAAGATTGTTACCATCACTGTAATCTACCCATTAGGCTAACTGGTTAAATGGAAAGCTACATTTGTTTATATTGAGGTTAATTACTCATTTCTTTTTCATGCATGAGACAAAGATTCAATCTTTTTAGAGAAATATGGAATGCTAAAATGAATGGAACATTTCCAATACATCCCACTTTTTACGTGTTTTCCAAAATCCGCATATGCTTTTTGAGAGGGTCTTGTCACAAGACTCCTCTCTCATGCCCACATGTAGATCTGTGGGTGATGATTCCACTCAAAGCATTTTGAGCTAACTGCTTATAGGTTATGTTCATGGTTGTCCATTAGGTTTCATACGTAGAATTAATTTTTATTTTATCTGATTTTTTTTTTATATATATATAAATATCAGTACATAGTCCTACTGAATTTGAATTACTTTCAAAATTTAGTTTGTGCACAATTCAAACAATGTGTAGCTGTTCCATAAAACTTTATACAAAATGTATTTCAAATCTGCTTCTTTGCAATTAAAAGGTAAGCCAATAAACATATTGGTACATGTACATTAATAAAATTAGGGTGGGACCATTTTCAGGCAGTATTGTTATGGACTGTATGTATACTGCACTAGGATATTAACACAACAAAATATGAATCCCCATGAGCAAGTTCATGTTCATTTAATTCACTTAATTTCAGCCATACCTATTGTGATATTGTGTTACTTGTTTTATTTTTTTTTTAACATTTACATGAAAAGAGCACAGAAATAGTGTTATACATTTTCAGGTTTGTAGCAAATTCAACTAAAATGTTTTGTTGGCAGTTGTTGGACATTCTACAGTATACAGTGGTGTGAAAAACTATTTGCCCCCTTCCTAATTTCTTATTCTTTTGCATGTTTGTCACACAAAATGTTTCTAGTCATCAAACACATTTAACCATTAGTCAAATATAACACAAGTAAACACAAAATGCAGTTTTTAAATGATGGTTTTTATTATTTAGGGAGAAAAAAATCCAAACCTACATGGGCCCTGTGTGAAAAAGTAATTGCCCCCTTGTTAAAAAATAACCTAACTGTGGTGTATCACACCTGAGTTCAATTTCCGTAGCCACCCCCAGGCCTGATTACTGCCACACCTGTTTCAGTCAAGAAATCACTTAAATAGGAGCTCCCTGACACAGAGAAGTAGACCAAAGGCACCTCAAAAGCTAGACATCATGCCAAGATCCAAAGAAATTCAGGAACAAATGAGAACAGAAGTAATTGAGATCTATCAGTCTGGTAAAGGTTATAAAGCCATTTCTAAAGCTTTAGGACTCCAGCGAACCACAGTGAGAGCCATTATCCACAAATGGCAAAAACATGGAACAGTGGTGAACCTTCCCAGGAGTGGCCGGCCGACCAAAATTACCCCAAGAGCGCAGAGACAACTCATCCGAGAGGTCACAAAAGACCTCAGGACAACGTCTAAAGAACTGCAGACCTCACTTGCCTCAATTAAGGTCAGTGTTCACGACTCCACCATAAGAAAGAGACTGGGCAAAAACGGCCTGCATGGCAGATTTCCAAGACGCAAAACCACTGTTAAACAAAAAGAACATTAGGGCTCGTCTTAATTTTGCTAAGAAACATCTCAATGATTGCCAAGACTTTTGGGGAAAATACCTTGTGGACTGATGAGACAAAAGTTGAACTTTTGGAAGGCAAATGTCCGTTACATCTGGCGTAAAAGGAATACAGCATTTCAGAAAAAGAACATCATACCAACAGTAAAATATGGTGGTGGTAGTGTGATGGTCTGGGGTTGTTTTGCTGCTTCACGACCTGGAAGGCTTGCTGTGATAGATGGAACCATGAATTCTACTGTCTACCAAAAAATCCTGAAGTAGAATGTCCGGCCATCTGTTCGTCAACTCAAGCTGAAGCGATCTTGGGTGCTGCAACAGGACAATGACCCAAAACACACCAGCAAATCCACCTCTGAATGGCTGAAGAAAAACAAAATGAAGACTTTGGAGTGGCCTAGTCAAAGTCCTGACCTGAATCCAATTGAGATGCTATAGCATGACCTTAAAAAGGCGGTTCATGCTAGAAAACCCTCAAAGCTGAATTACAACAATTCTGCAAAGATGAGTGGGCCAAAATTCCTCCAGAGCGCTGTAAAAGACTCATTGCAAGTTATCGCAAACGCTTGATTGGAGTTATTGCTGCTAAGGGTGGCCCAACCAGTTATTAGGTTTAGGGGGCAATTACTTTTTCACACAGGGCCATGTAGGTTTGGATTTTTTTTTTCTCCCTAAATAATAAAAACCATCATTTTAAAAACTGCATTTTGTGTTTACTTATATTTGACTAATGGTTAAATGTGTTTGATGATCAGAAACATTTTGTGTGACAAACATGCAAAAGAATAAGAAATCAGGAAGGGGGCAAATAGTTTTTCACACCACTGTATTTACATCACCCAAGCATCAATTATCTGAGCCGTAAAAATAGTGTTTATTTTAGTGCAGTGGTTGTTGTGCAAGAATATTACACCTACCATTTCATGCATTTGTTTCCAATTATTTATTCATTTAAATATACAGTACAGCTAGTGATGAGTAAAACAGTAAAGTGTTTTTTTCCTCACAATTTTACAAGATTGCCCAAACGATTTGTTTTGCATGTGAATTTGCAAATGCAAAACATGAAGCTCACTAAAATGATTTATGAGAGGAGGAAAGAAATAACCCTTGAGTTATTCTAAAGCCTGTCCCTTCGACAGCACATTTTATGCCACTTCACATGTTCTCATCTGCCTCCTATACTTCCTGCCTTCATATTCGTGCCACTGGTTTCACCTCAAACCACATTTCCAGATAGACAAAAACACCATCTGCATTCAGTTTCTCCAACTCCATAACCTGATAGACGCCAAAATCTTTCAGGAAGATGGCTCCAGTGGATTTTAGCAGAGATGTAGTGTCCCTGAAATGTGTGCAGATTTGTGCTGTTTTTTTCTGTAACCCAGCAAATTAAAAGTTTAATTTAAAGAATGTTCAGAATAAGGATGCATTGTTTAAGTATGTGTTGGTTATTATTTACAGGTTTTTTTCCTAAATCTGTTATTTTTTTAAACTTCATGTTTCAAAATACAGTGATAACTTTGTTTTCAGGTTCATTTTTGGCCTAATTACTTAGTTTTAATATAAGTATTCTCCTGTATGTTTGATTATCCAGACTATTTGATAAACTCAATAAACGTTGGTAATTTGGACGGTCTGTGTTCTACTGTACTTTAGTTTGCTACCTAAACAGGCTTATTTTTAACCCACTCAGTAGGACATAGATTTTGCTATCGCAGTATTGACAGGTGGTCCTCATATTCCCACATCAAAGATAGCCAAAAGCATAACCACATGGTAAATGAGTATATACAAGGCCTTATAACTCTGACACCAAATATGAAACTTGGATGGATGAATGATTTTTTTGAGGGAAGATTCATGTGTGAGGCAGTAGTTAATGTTAAGTCTGCTTATTCAAGCCATCTACTTGATCGGACACCAAAAATTAAGATAAGAAAAATTTGACCCATAGTAATTGAGCAGGGTAGAGATTAACAGGATTGATATTGATACTTTAAGAATTGATATTGAATTGTTTGAATGAAAAATAATTAATCAGAAAATGTATTCTGTATTTTTACCCAGGCTTACTATCTGCAGTGAAATGTTCACAATTTAAAAAAAAAAAATCACACAGTTCATTTTGCTACTTTGTTTTGTGTGGTTATTCACTTTTGTTTTTCTGGGTCATTTTTCCTTGTCTTAGAGAGTCAAGGCTGGGGGCTGTCAAAGGGCAGAGCCTGTTATAGCCCATTGTGGAACTTCTTGTGTAATTTTGGGCTAAACTGTTTGTATGAAAATGTGCTATATAAATAAATGTTGGTGGTGGTTGTTGTTGTAAACAAAAATAAATTGTGTTGTATTTATTAGAAAGTAAAAAAATCCACAGTGCCTGCATACATTCTCCTGAGATGTCTCATGGGTATTTGAACTTATTCACCTTTTGTTATGCAGGGATGTTGTAGCCTGTTTTCAGTGTTGCAACATTTTTGTTGCTTCTGCTGTGCTTTTAGTCGATAATTTGGTGTAAAGTGTCTACCATCAAGTGTGCCAATGATTCTGTTGTTCATTCACCCATTGTAGCAAACAGTGTCACACTGAAACATCTGTTTCATTTGCCTGTGATTGATCAGTCTATTAAATGAAATCCTGAAATTAGGTGAGAGAACATAAGTATTAGCTGAAGCTAAGTGTTGGTTGAAATGGGGACCTTGTATCTGCAGCATGTGTTGAAGACTTGTGCCAACGAAAACTGCACAATATCAGTCTTTACTGTATCACATGTACCCAAACTGCAAAATAGCACTCTGTTTATTACTCTCTTATTTAAAAACTCCTTTTATCTAAATTGATTTCAAAACAAAAATACACATTAAATACTTTTGTTTAAAATGAAAGTGTTCAGTTAGCAAGGAATAGACACCATATTTCAAAGATGCTTAAAAGATGTTTATGCCTGAGCTATGTTAGCAGTCTTGTAAAACTACTGTTGATTGATAGAATGGCTGGAGGACTTAAAGCCTGCATGATCCCAAACCACTTTGTGAAAAGCTGCATGTTTAAATAGCATCAGTAGATGATGTAACTTGGTTGGTCATGGAAAGCTTATTACATAGAATGTGAGCTAAAATTTAGAATAAGTATATTAAGTTACCGGACAGGTTGAACTAGAATAGTGTTCTTGGAAGAACAAATGGAGAAACCAAAAAGAAAAAAGTTTTAAATGGGATTACAACAGTAATTTTAACTATTTAAGAGAGCAAAGCAAAAGTCCAGCTGAGAGTAGACTACACTTGTCAGACAGTATTGGTTAAAATATCTCACTCTTAGTTAAAAGGTCTGTTTTTTTTTTTTATAAGAAAGATTTGTTATATTTATAATTGTACTTATAGTAGATTCTGAAAATAGTCAGACCCCTTCAATCTGTTCTTATTTTGTAAAGTTGCAGCCTTTTGCTAAATTAGTTTTAATTCATTTTCCCCCACAACATGCAACACTAAATAACCCAGAATGACACAGCAAGAACAGGATTTTAGAAAGTTTGGCAAATTTATTTAAACAAAACTGAAATCTCACACTGACAAAGTATTCAGACCTCCTTTAATGTATTATATAGTCGCCCAGTTTTTAACACATGTTCCTTAGTAAACAATTAAAAAAAACTTTTTTTTTCCAACTGATTTAACATTTTAACAATTTCACTGACAAATTTGTAAGTGGTTTCCTGCTAAATGGACCTTCTGCTGTACTGTGTGTATACAGAATGCAATATTTGCAGTTGGAAACACAATTTGTATTTCATTGTGGTGCTATTTATCAAAATTGCAATTACAATATGAGTGTCAATAGTCATCATTTACAAATTTGTGGTAGTCATGTATCCCTAATCTGTAATGTTTTCTAATAATCTTGTATATTGAAGTTTTTAGTGCCATTTGGTAATCATCTGTGGGCTTAGGACCACTGTGCCTCTTGTTAGGGTTTTTGCAAAAAAAAAAAAAAAAAGGTAGTAATTTTTGCATAAGTTTGTTATAGGTAATTATCCATACATTGAACTTTTTTTTTTTTCCTTCAAATTTGTGTATTCACTTTTCAGTCCACCAATTAATTCACTTTTGCAAAGGTGTTTACAATATAATATACTGCTCAAAAAAATTAAGTGACCATTTAATCATCACAGTCTAACACCTAGTCGGTTAACTTCAGTGGTATCAGTCTGTCCTGTTAGGAAGCATAATCAATTGTGAATCAACTTCAGCTGCTTTGGTGCAAATGAAAGTGATGAGGTGCACTGGGGAGTCGTCAACAAGACAACCCCCAAAAGGGAATGGTTTTTCAGGTGGTGGCCACAGACAATCGCTCTCTCCTTATCTTTCCTGACTGATTAAGTTTTGCATTTTGCTAATGTCCTTCTCGCCACAGATGATGGCATGAGGCGGTACCTGAAGCCGATTCATGTTGCACGAGTAGTCTAGCTCCTCCAGGATGGCTCATTCATACATGCTGTTGTAAGGTTTGCTGTGTCTACCAGCACAGACTCAAGTGCTTGCAGAATATACCAAGAGTCAGGCCTTTACACAAGGAGAGTTGGACAGGGCCGTAGAAGGGCATCACCTCAGCAGCAGGTTGGTATCCGCTCCTTTGTGCAAGGATTAGCGGGAAAAGCCCTACATAATGACCTCTAGTTGGCTACTGATATGCACGTTTCTGACTAAACTATCAGAAACAGGGTGAGGGTGGATGAGGGACCAATTTCCTGTACTGGGACCTGTGCTCACAGCCTATGACCATGCAGCTCAATTGGCATCCACCAGAGAATACCACAATTAGTAGTTCTTCGATTGGTGCCCTGTTCTTTTCACAGATGAGTACAGGTTTACACTGAGTACGTGTGACAGACGTGAGTCTGGAGCTGTCATGGTGAACATTATGCGGCCTGCAACTTCATCCATTTTGGTAGTGGGTCAGAGATGGTCTGGGAAAGCATATACTTGGAGAGTCGCACAGATGTCCACATGCTAGGCACCGGTACCCTGACTGCTGTTAGGTACCAAGATGAAATCCTCCAAGCAATTGTCGAACCTTATGCTGGTGCAGTGGGCCCTGGGTCCTCCTGGTGCAAGACAATATCCATCTGGCCAGGGTGTGTAGGCCATTCCTGGATGAGTGGACTGCATGTTCCCAGACCTGAATCTGATTGAGATCATCTGGTATGTTCTGTATCGGTGCTTCCAATACCATTAGTATTAGTACTACTAGTATTACTAGTAGGGCCTCAGATTGTCCAGGAGTTCACTGATGCCCTGATCCAGGTCTGGGAGGAGATCACCCAAGACACCATCTGCCGTCTCCTCAGGAGCATGCACAGATGTTATCGAGACTACATACATGCACGTGGGGTAGGGGTGACTGCTGGGGCCTTTATGCATACTACTGAGTCACATTATGTTGTCGTGTTGAAATTCCCACAAGTTGGATCTGCCTGTGTTAAGGTTTTGACTTTCCAGCCCTCAGTGGGTTGGTGATTTTGGTTTCCATTGATTACTGTTACGTTATTCTCAACGAATTACATGGTATTGCTCAGTAAAAGTTTTCTGTTTGAATATTTCATTCGAGTTCTGATGTGTGAGTTTAAGTGTTCCCTTAATTTTTTGATTAGATCAAAGATACTACAACATATATTTCAAGTCTAATACTAAAAAATTTGCTTGTACAAATTTCCTGTACAGTGATACCTTGAGATAAGAGTTTAATTTGTTCCGTGACCAAGCTCATAAGTCAGAATGCTCATATCTCAAATTTTCCCCATTGAAATGAGATTAATTCGTGCCAGCCTCCAAAAAACCACCCCAATTTTTTGTTAAATGTTTTCAACATAAGAAAAATGAATTTATAATGACCAAATATTGTATACAAACAAAATACAACTTAATATATAAAAGAGAATCTAAAGAAATACAGATATTGGTGAAACCGATTAGTGTATTGTAATGTTTTTTTTTCTTTCACTTCACTTTTGCTTAACTTAATTATCTTCTTCAGTAGGGTTTTTTTTTTTTCTTTTTTGCCACACTTTCATCACTTTCATTCGCAGGGCGTTTCAATAGAAACCTGTCCATGGAGCTTTGTTTAGTCCTCCCCTTTAGAATGTTTCTGAAATGAGTTAGGCAAATGTCATTAAATAGCGCTGCTGCATGATCAGTTTCTTTTCAATAAAGTCAAGCGTTCGGCATCATTAAATAGCGCCGCTGCATGATCAGTTTCTTTTCAATAAAGTCAAGCATTGGGCAAGTGTCATTAAATAGATGGCTCGTATTTCGAATTTTGGCTCATAACGCAAGTCAAAAAATCGACATAGTGACTGCTTGTATCTCAAAAAACTCGCACGTTGGGGCACTCTTATCTCAAGGTACCACTGTAATTGCTACCTTTAAATTACTTTTGTATAGACTGTTTTTTAGTTTTTATTTTTTCAAAAAAAAATTTTTTTTATTTTTTTTATTTATTAACCCTTTACATTTTCTGTTATCACATTAGAGAGGAGATAGAAAAGCAACAAGCCAAAGAGCGCTATATGAAATTGCATCTAGAGGGAAAGACTGAGCAGGCACGAGCAGACTTGGCCCGTCTGGCACTTGTGAAAAAACAGAGAGAGGAAGCGGCACGTAAGCGGGATGAATTAAGAAAAGGTGAGTGGTGGTAATTCTAGATCGTTGGGACCTTTGCAAGCAGTTTGTGAACTCAAGTGATGCTGCAGTCTTTGCTAATTTTCATATTTATTTGTTGTTTTATCTTTAGTGAAAGAAGAGGCAGAAGCAAGAGGAAAGCGTTAATTCATTGGCAAATCCAGGAGTTGGAACAATAATCTGAATGGCGGAGTTGAGTGGGAACTGTAGAATGGGATGTTTGACTGAATATGAAAGGACTCCCTGTTATCTGTGTGTTTTTTTTCAGAATCCACCCCCCATTGTTCAGTTCCACTACTGATTTTTGTTCATTGGCAATAGTAAAATTAATAAAGTTAACCTGTTATCTCTTAGAGGAATGGTATTTATCTGTAACACCATTCCCCATTTAAAAGGTGCATCATTTTCATAGAAAGTGAGGTGTGTCGCTCTACGAAAAAACTTACTGCAAAAAGTTCATGGCATCAGCTACACTACAGTAAAGGTTTTGCATTTCTTAGAATATTAATTTCCTTAGCATAAAATTTCCCCTCTGGACCTGGTATAGCTTCTTATTAAAACATAGTTTTGTGTATATTTGTATTGTGTTCTTTATTATGTGCTTAAATTTGCCATTTATTCTGCAAAGCTAAGAAGGTGCCTAAACAAACATTCCTTAGGTTGCTGAAGCAAAGTGGATCAAGCTTGTTGTACTGTATGTTGGTGAACTTTGAACTAAAAAAAAAAAACACCTAGACATTTCTTTCTCCTTTTCATTGGAATGTGTGACCACTTTTGTTTTTACTGGAGGTATCCATTTATGTCTGTCCTAGTAATATACATTTCTAGTTGCCCCTAATTCATTGCTGAGTATGCTTTTCATTGCCAAAAAATGTGACAACAGGTCTGTCACATGCAGTTACGTCTGTTTCTAGAGATGGTTTCATATGTTCCATTTGATTACATTCATGGAAGGCAGTGGATTAAAAATATTTAATTTAGAGCATAAAATGGCTATTGAAAAAATGAGACACATTTCCTTTCGGACATTTTAGCCTTTAAAATCACCGTGGTTGCACCTAATTAACTATTGTTTTGTTTACTAACGGTGACCTAGACTTTCAAATGTTTTATTTTTAGGTGAAGATAATGTTATTTTTTAACAGTCTGGAGAAACGTTTTGTTTTTAGAGATCACCTTCAGTGAAGTGAAATTGCCATAGACTTTTTCATGCCATATTCAGGCCACAGGGTGTGATTTTTAATTGCAAGTTATGTATAAAAAGTTCATTAAAAATGTTAAATGGATTTGTTGTCAGTGCATCACAATTTAGAATTTGAGGGCACTATTTTACATTTGTTCGTAATGTTACATTATTTTACATGAAACGATCACCAGCTAGATATTTAAGCCTGGAAGACATATACTGAGTGACTGTAAGCCTTACATGATTGTGACTTGTACCTTTGTTTGTTGTGGGGAAAATAACTGACAAACCTGTCTAAACTATTAGGGAGCTGCTAAATGATGCTGTATTCGTATAATAAAATGCTGCAGTTAGGTTGTGGAACAGCCATTTTTTATATGATGTCTGTACACCATTGCAATGATGATTGGTTTCAGTGAATTGTTGTGGTGGTTATATTCACTTGAAAGCTTTAGTGTTTCTTTGAAGAGTGCATTTCAGAACTAAAGTATTTTAAAGCATTTTTGAAATCTTCTGCAATATTTTAAAGACAAGTCTAATTCTAATTTTTAGGTTCCTCTTCTAAAATAGCTATCAGTCCCCCAGGTGGCAGCACATTAAGCAGGATCAGAAGGCAGTATTTACATATTTAATGCTTTGTTTCCACTTTGTAATATTTGAAACAAACAAACAAACAAAAACACATTTGCAGTGACTATTGCAAAGTAGAATGGTGGTAATCTGGTTGAAATATACATTTTTTCTTTATGTTGCCTGACTAATGATGCCTACCTCAGATTGTGATCACAAGCTCCATTTCTTAGTGTTAAAGCATTTTTATTTGTTCTGACATTGTACAATAAAGACAATAAATTTAAAAAGTAACATAAGGCAATATGTGTTACTCCTGTCATTTGCTTATGGAGAAAGTTTCATTGCTGTCCAGAAATAAGACTTGTTTGCTGTGTTTTTCCTTGAATATATTCATTCCCCTTGAAAGCTTACAGCAAAGGACAAGCTTGTTTTTCTAATCAGGTTTAGCAATCTCTTGCTAAAAATGACAAATGCACAAGATAATTATATACCAAATCAAAAAAGTATGATGATTGTAATTTTCATTTGAAATGTTACATTCATTGAGTCCTTTGATGCTACCACTTACTATGTGGTACAACATGCAAGTAAATGCACTATTTATCTTGAAGCTTCAGTTTGTGAAAGTAAATATTTTTCTGTAAAGTTTTGAAAGGTTTTGCTTATACTTGTGCAAGTCTTATGGTTCTGTCAATCCCATTTTTTTTTTTTTGACATTCTGTTCTCTATGTGAGGTGAGAATTTTTCTCATATGTTAGTGCAATGTCGGTCTTGGAGATCCACAGGGGCCGCTTGTTTTTATTCCGACCCAGTTGCTTAATTAGAAACCAATCCTTGCCAATCTCGGACCTTATTTAATCTTATGGCTTGTTACTCTGCAATGTAAGGTTAAGAAAAAAAATCAGTGTTCAAAGAAAGTCATAACGTGCAAACTAGTTGTTCATTCAGAGTCCTAATCCAGTCTCTCTAATGAGGGAACAGTTGGCATCTCATTGTAAATTAGACAGGCCACCTCTTCAGAATCGCAAGGGAACAAACGTACTGTGCCCTATTGTTTGATCTGCTTATTACATGTTTGTATAATAATTGATCTATAGATTTTTTTTTTCTTTAACAAATCTCCTGCACCTGGGAGTTTCTTACTGTGACAGATAATGTTAGGAGCAGCAGAATTTTAGCACGGATTTGAATTGTCAGGTGTTAAATTTAACCGTACCCCTTTATGCCCTAAGGAGTTTTTGGCTTTATAAGTTACACACACAAAAATAAATTCTGCCTTTGTAGTAAAGGAAGAGTGGCGAGTATAGCACTTCAATTTTTTTCTGAAAAAGTCTGTATATGAATAAAAACACTTGTTTTATGCCAATATCAACTGAAGTGTTTTAAGAATTTCTCTCCAAATAACTGGAATGTATAGTATATAGCCAAGACATTTTATGTTGCACAATCCTGGCATCAGTTTTCCTTTGTGCCCCAATCTGTTAGCTACACTCTTGGCATTCTCTCGATGAGCTTCAACAAGTAGTCACCTGAAATGGTTTTATTTTAATGCCAAGAGTGTGCAAAGCAGTAATCGGAGCAAAGGGAGGCTATTTTGAAGAAACTAGAATATAAAACATGTTTTCAGTTATTTCACCTTTTTTTGTTAAGTACATAACTCCACATGTGTTCATTCATAGTTTTGATGCCTTCAGTCATGAAAATAAAGAAAACACATTGAATGCGGAGGTGTGTCCAAACTTTTGGCCTGTACTGTATTTAGACCCTTTTGAATGCTCAAGACACCTATTTAAACAGCAGTGTACAGTATATATAACGTTGGATTGATATGTTTTATGTATACAAAGCATTAAATAGAATAAAGAACAAAATAAACCAGAGTAGAATACTAAGTTCAACAAGAAAAGCCTTGACAAAATCACATAATTGATGATATAACGTACACATGCACACAAATTATACTGAGCAGCTGAACAGAGAGATAAACTGAAAGAAGGGACAGAATGACTGGTTAAGGTAAAAGCCTTCCTGAGCAGATGAGTTTTAAGTTGTTTCTTTTTTAAAAAAAGAATGTTGTGCACTCGGCTGATCTCATTATTTTATGAGGTCATTCCAAAGTCTGGGCGCTATATGGCTGAAAGCCCCGTTACCCATAGAGTGCAGGTTCGTGTGAGGCACAGCTAGAAGGCCAGAATCGGAGGACCTTAGTGGGTGAACAGAAACACAGTGATGGAGAAGGTCACTGATGTAGTCCAGTGAATTTTATACTCGATCTTGAAAGACGCGGGGTGCCAGTGAAGGCAAAGTAGGATGGGTGTGACATGCTCGCCTTTGCTGGTTCATGGCCTCTTGCAGCAGAGTTTTGAATCAACTGGAGTTGTGATATAAGATAAGAAGGGGCACCTGCCAGTAGGGAGTTACAGTAATCAATGTGATAAAAGCAGGGATGAGTTACTCAGCATTAGAAAAGGAGAGGAATGAGCCAACATGGGATATTATACAGAGGTGGAAGTAAGAAAGTTTCTTAATGTGGTTTATGTGAGTAGAGTAAGAAATGGGGGAATCAAAAATGACACCAAGATTCCTTGCATTAGAAGGTCTAATAATATCATCGTCAACAGTGACTGAAAAGGAGCTCAATTTCTTAAATTGTGCTTCAGTGCCTTTTTATGGGAGTTCTGTTTTGTTGCAATTTTAATTTTAAAGAGATCTGCTGCATCCAAATTTTAATATCACTAACGCAATCTGTGAGCTCAGGAAACTTCTGAAGTTCACTTTATAACATTGAAATAGAGTTGAGTATCATCTTCATAAAAATGATAACTCCGTCAATAACTATGAATAATATGGCCAAGGCGAAGGATATAGATACAGAAGAGCTGAGGGCCAAGGACAGAGCCCTGAGGAAGTCCTGTTGTCAAAACTAACAAACTCTTGTCTTTCAGTCAGATAGGACCTGAACCAGTGGAGGGCAGTGCCAGAGATACCCAGCATGTTCTCCATTCTGGACAATAGGATGTCATGTCTGACTGTCAACATGCTGCACTGGAGTCTCACGGAATTAATTTGGTTATGGCAGCAGAATCTGGACAAACCAGCATATCATTAGTTACCCTGACCTCTGAAACCATACTTGAAAGGGTTCCACAAAGTTATTAGAAGTTAAGTAATTAGTGAGTTGGGAGGGTACAACATGCTCAAGAACTTTTGACAGAAAAGGTAAGTGAGTGGGAGGCTGAAAATTAAGATTGTCAGTGCCAAGACCAGACATTTTTAACATCGGTGTCACAGAAGCAGTTTTAAAAGTGGCTGACACAAAGTTGGTGTCAAGGGATGTGTTTATTATTATTGTAATGGTCCAGATTATGGCATGAAGGCAGGATTTAAGAAGTGTAGTGGGGATGGGGTCCAGTACACAAGTAGTCTGCCTCATCTTAGAATGCAGGTTGTTAACAAATGCAGATGTGACTGCTGAAAGTTTAGTAAAGGAACTGGGAAGACAGGGAAAGATGTAAATGGATTTATGTTAGTTGACTTATTTAGATCTTTCATTTTATTACAGAAAAAGTGGGGGATTTTTTTCAGACTTCAGTAGAGGAGGTAATCGGGCTTGATACATGTTGAAGTAGTTTATTAACTACAGAGGTAATTGTGGTCACTTTCTATTATTATGCCATATTGTGTGTTCTTGGCTGTAGTTAGGACATCCCTGTAAACCCTGTGATGGTTCGAGAAAGCATGGATGTGCACAGTGAGGCTAGTAATGCATGACATTCTCTCAAGGCATCGGTCAGCTGCTTTCATAGACCGTAATTCTGAGTTACACCATGGAGTCAAACGCTTAAAGGAATCCTTCTTATGTGTTAAAGGTGCTGTTTTATCTAGTGCTGAAAGAAGGACTGAGTTCTATTAGTCAACAAGACTATACAGCATGGATGGAATAGGGGAAGACAGAAAAAGATCAGAAATGGATCCTGCAAGGATGGATAGATGGATATTTTTAAGGTTTTTGAAAGAAATGTAATGTTTACAGGTGAGAGAGAAGATGATACTGTGAAAAGTATTGTGTTATGGTCAGAGAGTCCCAAATCACAGTGATGTGTGTTCCCGAACAGATACTGTAAGCCAGATGTGCAAATCAAGTCCAATTTATGACCACCAGATACGTTAGTCTTCTTTATCACCGTGGCGTGTCCGAAACCACAGCAAACGTCTTTTCCAGATCAGACATTAAAGCAGCACATAAATTGGGAAACACTCAATGGACATTCATTTTTAATGCTAAGAGCAATAAATCGGCAGCAGAGACACAGAACAGGGATTACAGAATACCATGTGATTTATGCCCAGCAGTATACGCATGACAAACATCTAAAACACTCGCAACAGATATACAAAAGTATGGCAGTCCTGTCAGAAGTAGGGTCCAATGGTCTCTCATAGGTACGCATACTAATTCCACCATACACGCATTTAACTGGGACACGGTGCAAGTAAGGTTCAGGGAAAATACTATAAGTTCCAGAGAGCTAGCTGAATTGTGGCTGTCAAATGAAAATGACATTAACAGTAGGGAACCCATTCCTGGACGGGTTTATCCATTCCTGGAAAGTCGGGAATCTCGGGCTCCTGGGGATGACACAGTGCACAGGCATCTCACATGTGAACAGTTTTAGAAGGACAGACATTTATTTTTAATAAAATTACTGCAACATGTTGACACAAATAAAAGATTAACCTTATCTACAAGCAGTTCATGCTGTCATATAAGTACATGTATCTTTAGTTGTGGTAATAAGAGCATAGAAAGCACAACGTCCTCACAGGTGGCGCAGTGGTAGGGCTACTGCTTTGCAGTAAGGAGACTGCAGAAGATAGTGGGTTTTCTTTCCTGTGTGGATAGTGCTTTGAGTACTGAGAAAAGCGCTATATTATTATTATTATTATTATTATTATTATTATTATTATTATTATTAACGTGTCCAGCGTGGGGTCGTCCAAGCGAGAGCGTACCTTCGTGCAGAAGTACGCTAGCCGCTGAGAAAGCACGCTCTGCCTTCCACTGAAGTAGGCGGCACAATCATCAGATACTGACACACTTGTTCTAAACAACACTCTCGATTGCCGTTGCTCTGAAACACCGCCATTTCAGATTTTACTGATGCATCCAGTTTCTTGTCATCATTCTCTGATGGCAAGTTTCTTGGCACAGATAATGCGGATGCAACAGACCGACGCATTGCAATTTCAAGTTGCTGTTCAAAGCTGTTGTCTGATGAAGTGCAAGCTGCAGCAATGGCGCCACCTTAATTATTTCAACTATAACTCTGTTATTTCTTGATTGATTTTTACACGCTAAATATGCGAGCTTGGCTGTTCCCGTTTTCCCGGGAATTACAGCAGTTTCATTCCCGGGAATATGGGAATGAAAAATATCCGGGAATCCCGGGCTCCTGATTACCTAGGGAATGGATTCCCTAATTAACAGACACTTGGACTTTAACCCAGCTTATCCAGGCTTTAAAAAAAAAAGAACATCTTAATAATAAAAGACAAACACCTTATAAACCCCACCTTTCTAATCCACCCATCTACAAATTTTGTTATATATTGTGTTTGATTCCTGTATGTCTAATCTTCTGATGATGACACCTGGTAGGTGTTGAAAATTCAGGGATAAACGCCAATTTTAAGATGCATAAATCATTTTCTCCCTTTGTGGACTTCTTGATTTATATATATATATATATATATATATATATATATATATATATATATATATATATATATATATATATATATATATATCATCAACAGCTAAGCCATTGCTAGATGTGCAGATGTGCTCACTTCACTTGCCAACCCCACCTTGCCTGTGCTACACGCCAGCCACTTTGCATCTCTCCCACTCGCATATGTGGATTTCACTTTCACCAAACAACATCCATCCATCCTATGTTCATTCATTCATCCATCCATTATCCAACCCGCCAAATCCTAACTACAGGGTCACGGGGGTCTGCTGGAGCCAATCCCAGCCAACACAGGGCGCAAGGCAAGAAACAAACCCTGGGCAGGGTGCCAGCCCACTGCAGGGCGCACACACACACAACCACCCACACGAAGCACACACTAGGGACAATTTTAGAATCGCCAATGCACCTAACGTGCATGTCTTTGGACTGTGGAAGGAAACTGGAGTACCCGGAGGAAACCCACGCAGACACGAGGAGAACATGCAAACTTCACCAAATAACAAATCTTTTAATTCTGACGGATACGCCTCTTCATTGGGAAGAAACACAACTTCTCCCTGATGGCATCATGAATTAGACTATCTACAAGTCTCCGACTTAAAGTTTATAGCCAAACAATATATTTAATCTCTTTTTGCTGTTCTTTTATTTCACCGAGTAATAATTTCCGTTTGTTTGCGCTAATGCAATCTTCACTATCATTTTTTGAGACTTTTGAATTTTAGTACTTTCTTTATCTCTGACCTGCTGTGCATGTGTTTCACGCCAATGTTTTGGAATTCTTTACAATGTTCTACATTGTCATCTTCTCTTTGTCTTTTATTTCCGGCCCGGGTGCAGTTAAATCTCTTGGCACAAAGTCTCTTCTCGCGGGACGTGAAAGTGTCTCTCTAAAAAAGTCACGTCTTGTCCCAGGCTAAACAGTCTCATCTAATCCCAGGAATTTTATATTATAATATACAGTATATATATATATATATATATATATATATATATATATATATATATATATATATATATATAGTGCATGTATAATTATGTACTCATTCAAACCTGTACTTTTAATGTAAACAATGTCTGTTTACTACTAGACACAGAGAAACTTTGCATTTTGTGCAACAGATGGGAGGCGGTCCCCGTGTGAAACTGCAAGTGCTGACATGGCGCAATGCAAATGCATTCATTCAAAGAGTGGTCCCCGTTGGGTCTCTCAGATTGGGTGACTAACTTGGCTGTCCAACAATTTTCCAATTTTTAGCTTTGAAAAATTCCTTTGTTTCCTTAGCAGTCTGTTTGAGGTCATTATCTTGTTGTAGGACGAAGCACCATCCATTGAGTTTGGAGGCATTTACTGGAACTCGAGCAGATCAGATGCTTCTACACACCTCAGAATTCATTGTGCGACTGCCCTCATCAATAAAGGGAAGTGTGACAGTACTTGTGACAGCCATACATGCCCAAGCCATAACCATCCCAACCATGATTAACAGATGAGGTGGTCTGCTTTTGATCTTGGGCAGTTCCTTTTGGTCTCAACACTTACTTCTTGCCATTAATTTCATGAAGGTTCCTCTTTGTCTTGTCTGTCTCCAAGATGTTTTTCCAGAATTCTGTAGGCTCTTTTAAGTTCTTTTTTGCAAACTGTGATCTGACCATCCTCTTTTGGTGGCAACCCAGTGGTTTGCATCTTGCAGTGTGGCCTCCGTATTTCTGCTCATGAAGTCTTATGCTGATAGTCGTCTCTGACACACACACATCTGCATCCTAAAGACTGTGATCTGTCGCACAGGCATTTGGGGCTTTTTCTTTGCCATCGTGAGGTCAGCATTGGAGGTCTTCCTTGGCCTAACAATCCCTTTGTGATTACTAGCCCACCAGTGCGGTCTTTCTTCTTCATGATATTCCAGACAGTTGATTTTGGTCATCCTAATATGTTACTGATGTCTCTAATGGTTTTATTCTTGTTTTTCAGCCTCATAATGGCTTCTTTCACTTTCATTGGCACAGCTCTTGTCCTCATGTTGAACAATGGCAACTCCAGACTCCAAAGGGTAGAAGCAAGCCAAGGTATCTTATGAAGCAATAAAACCCACCTGAGTGGTCACAAACACCTGTGACCAGTCGGTTTATGGTGCCCTGAAATGAGGGGTTGGTGCATGTAGAAAAAGTGTTTTAATTTCAGCTTGAAGAGACCAAAAATGTATGCAAATCCCCTTAAATGAAAGTCTGCAATGTGCACTTTAATCACATTTGAATTGTTTGAGTAGTAGTTTTAAATTGTGGAACAGAGGGAGAAATCAATGAAAAATGTGTCTTTGTCCCAAACATTATGGAGAACACTGTAATCAAGGAAGTGAAGACAGAATCCTGTGTGTTTAGCTGTAGAAGTCGGTGAGTACAAATGGTGAAATCTGAGTTTTCCACAGATGTCCGAGGAAGTAAAGATGTTGAATTTTCTTGATGATAGTTCAAGTGTGTTGTGCCCACTTCAGGTTGTCAGTGATGGTGGCCCTAAATTTTAAGCTGCTAATCCTCACTGATGCAAATGAGAGTACGGTCAGCCTCCTGAAGATTAGGACAAGAATGTTAAAAACGCTCCTTGTAGTTACCTCATCAGCTTAGTCTAACGCTAACACAGGTCAATGTGAAAACAACAGTTTTGTTTCAATAGTTTTTCATTCACATTAGCCAATTCATATAATTTACTAAAGTTTAATTATCCATAATGCAACACATTTTAAATCTATCCATTACAGTGAACTAGAAGTGGCAGTTTACTTGACAGACAGTCCTTAAAACAATACTCAATTTATTGCCCATCAGTTGCTTTTTTTTTTTAATAAGTATTATTAAATACGAAGATAAATTGATTAATATATTTCAGCAATCACAATCATTTTACCTTGATGCATTACAGGTGCAAAGTGGCAATGAAAACGGTGGCCCATTACACCTTTTTAATTACCCCATGTGGCACTTGTACAGTGTCCTGCTTTTGTGAAGGGCTGAGTTTATTTGAACACTGCAGTGTTGACACGTGTCTTTTGAGCTACCATGCATGAGTCATAAGCCCTTTAATCTTTTCAGTTATAATGCATTTAAAAAGTATAAGTATTAAAAATAATAAATAATAAAGTTAAATATTTAAAAAAAATTAAAGAAAAAACAATACCCATGGTCTAAATATATATTTAGCACAGCATCCCAACTGACTGGTAAACGGGACTTGTCATCCCTATCTGAAAAGCAAAGGGTGATCACCTGGATTGCAGCAACTACAGGATGATAACACTGTCTTGGTGCCGGGTAAGATCCTTACTAGGGTCATCCTCAATAGGATCCGTGATCATTTGCTCACCAAGCTCAGTCTGGTTTTATGCCTAAGAAGTCTGCCATGGACTGCATCCTGGCACTGAGGATTCTCATTGAGCACAAACATGAATATCAACATCAGTTCTTTGCAGCCTTTGTCGACCTTCATAAAATGTTCGACTCAGTTGATTGAGTTACCCCGTGGGACATCCTGAGACTTCACTGGATCCCCCCAAAGTTGTTGGATATCATTGCCAGCCTGTACACTCACACTGTGCGTGCTTTGCAGAGTGGAGGCAGAACCTTTGTGTTTTCCCAGTTGATTCAGGGGTCTGTCACAGGTATGTTCTGCTCCTACTCTGTTTAATTCTTGCTTGTATGGATAGATAGATTTCAAACATTCATGCTTAAATCTGCAGCCTGTAAACATCATTGCTTTTTTGTAATATAGTAAAATATGATGCAGTGTGACAAATGTTTTGTCTAGCTATGGCAAAAAAGTGACTGACGTATACAAATAAAAGTCGTTAACCTACGATAATAATCATCCATGCATCCAGCAAAACATTTTCTACACCAGCTTTATCCAGAGTAGAGTTGCAGTGAAACTGGAATCTATCCCAGCATGCACAAGGAACAAAGTAGGTGGTCATAATTGCTTAAAATTCCAATTATGCAACTCACTACCTCTTTGAATTCAAAATAATACCGTTTCTTGTAAGTGCAGTGTGCCTGACAGATGAAAATGTTTGAAGCCACACTGAAGGACTGGTGGAACATCTGGGCAGTGTGGGAGGATGCCCAGATGTTCTGCTTATTTTAGTGAGTTTTGTGTTTTGCAATATGCAAAACTGACTGCGAAAAAAGAATTTTGTGGACAATTTCATGGAACTGTCTGAAAAAAAAATTGGTGTTCCACTCATCCCATGCTTTATATTTATTTTAAGCTTTTTTCCTTTGCAGTTTTCCATGTCATGAATTCTGCTGTAACTTTTTGCAATTTGCTTCAAGATTAATCAAATCTATCTATCTATCTATCTATCTATCTATCTATCTATCTATCTATCTATCTATCTATCTCTCTCTCTCTCTCTCTCTCTCTCTCTCTCTCTCTCTCTCTCTCTCTCTCTCTCTCTCTCTCTCTCTCTCTCTCGAGTGGAGAGGATGTAGCAACTGGATGAGACTTCCCTAATGGAGAAATGGACATCCCAGCCAAAGAAGAAGATGGTTCAGACAGACGTCCCAACCAGACATGTGTGTAGCACCTTCCCAGGCCGGGATAAAAGAGGACAGAGAAGGACTGTCTCTGGCGGTATTTATTCCCCCCCCAGTTGCTAGATGGCAGTGGCCCGTGATATCGGTGGCCATTTGGGAACCAGCAGGGAATGCTGGGAGTTGTATTGGAGCAGCACAACCCTGGTGGGGTCCATGGGTGCCTCTAAAGAACACTGCAGGGAGATGTACTCCTTGTTATGTGAGACTTCCCTGTGACCCTGAAGTACTTCCAATGGGCAACAGCCCTGGCACCAGAAGTATTCCCAGGACCTCATTAAAAGGGACAGCACTGCCTTGTCCAGCCGAGTTAGAGCTGGGAGGAAGAAGTGGAACACTCAACTGGAGAACGACAGTGAGGTGGTGAGAGGAGAGGTGCTTGGAGGAGAAGTAAATTGTGCTTGGTGCTTTTTTGTCAGGTTTATAAATAAACACCCATTTATTTGAACCTGGGATTGTCTTGGTGTGTTTGTGTTAGGGTTTGGGGCTCCCTTTCACACTATCTATCTATCTATCTATCTATCTATCTATCTATCTATCTATCTATCTATCTATCTATCTATCTATCTATCTAAAGCCCTCACTGACTCATCATTAATTCTCCCACTTTCCATATAGGTGGGAAGCTGAAATTTCGCATGCTCATTCCTTGCAGTGTACTTACAAAAGTTAGGTACTGTATGTTTCATATCCTATGGCATCACCCAAGGGGAATGGGTGTACCCCCTAAACTGTATAAATAGATAGGGGAAACCCCTCTTCACTATTTCTGCGACTTCCAATATACGTAGGAAGCCCAAATTTCCCATGCTCATCCTTTACACTGTACTTACAAACATGAAGTTTGTTGCATTTCGCGCCATGCCCCGTAACGGACATTAGAAAATTACGTCTTCTTTTTGGTGGTTCTCACCATTATGCCATAAGGAACTTTCAGAACTGCCTCTCCTTTTGGTGGTTCCATTCCTTATTTCCTTTAACAGAGGATTTATTTCACGTCAGAGACACACAAGGGCCGCCCTTCCTCTTTCCGCATGGCCGCTGTCAGCACACCTAACACGTGGTTGGCTCCCTGCCTATATATATTAACGACATCCCACGCTCATGTGCCTCCTCACTCGCTTCCTTACTTTCCTCAGCTGTTCGTCATGCTCACTGCTTCCTACTTCTTTACTCCACCACTTCAAACCTTCCAGTAAGGCTTTGCTTCACTATGACAATAAATAAATCACAGGGCCAGACTACAAAAAAGGTTGGCATTGACTTGACACAAGATTGCTTCTTTACAATCACCAAATTCACTCTCAATACTAAAATAAGCCTACGACAACTACATTGACAATCATGTTACTATATTTTTAAAATGTTTCCATTTATTTTTTATAACTTCTTTAACACACTACTTCTCCACTGCAAAGCATGGGTATTTTGCTAGTCTATCTATCTATCTATCTATCTATCTATCTATCTATCTATCTATCTATCTATCAGAAACAATAACCTGCATAATGATCTTCACACCACATTGACTTGAAACAAAGGTTGTATGCCCTCTGTAGAGGGTTGGCATGAACATTTCAACTGTCCAGTGGCTATGAAGTCCCATACTCAGCAGGGTTCAATGCACTTTGTGTTGTGACACATTATTCACCTAATCATCATTGACATTTTCTGATGTTTGTCCCATAGTAGCCCTTTTGTTGGTTCACACCAGACAGCATAGCTTTTGTTGACCTCTTGTATCTATGGTTCTTGGGTCTTTACACCTCTAGGCTCTTTATCTGCCTCATTCAAAACACTGAATAGGTGTACCCACTTACAGCTTACAGTATTAATGTATCCCAGTTCTTGACCTTTGCCATTGTTATGAGATGATCAAAGTCATTCACCTCATACAGGAGTGACCATAATGTTTTGCCTCCTCAGTGTATACTGTCATATGTGTACATCTAAAAGGGCAGGTAGTTGGGCTCTTGGAGACCCAACTCTTTAGGCACTAAAAAGGTGTAAAGGTACAGGGACACCAGGACCTACTAAAGGAAGATCTAGCTTGATATCTTGGAAACTGTAGGGCCATCCTTAGCTATGAAAGTGTTTCCAGGCCATGTTAGAGTCCTTGTTGTTGTCCTTGGGGTCTCTCTTTGAACTGCCTTTCCCAAGGTTTCTTCCATTTTCCTTGCAAGGGTTTTTGGGAGTTTTTCCTTGTTTTCTTAGAGAGTCAAGGCTGGGGGTCTGTCAAGAGACAGGGCCTGTTAAAGCCCATTGCTGCACTTCCTGTGTGATTTTGGGCTACACAAAAATAAACTGTATTGTATTGTTGTTCTTTGGATGTGGGGGATTATCACAAGGCTCCTTCTTATCACAGGATTCTAATGGAAAATTACCTTTACAAATATTTCAAGAAAATGGAGAAAAACCAGAGTAAACAATACACTTAACACAGTTTATTGAAAAAGTAAAAAACAATGTATAACTGAAAGCCATGAAATAGGGGAGCACAATGTTAAAAATAAATGTTAACCTAAACGATCTAAAAAAGTTTGCTTTGAGAACACTTCATTACGTATGCATTTAACTACAGTTACGTTTCTTCATAAAAACCAACTAAAACATGAAGATATTAATTAATTATTGCTTTCTAATGTGATAATAGTTTGATAACCTTCATGCATACATTCATTTTCTGAACCTTGTATGCCTACAGTATAAGAGTGTTTCAAGGAATTCTTCTGTTATATGCAGGTCACGCTCATGCACATATTCATGGTGGGTCCATTTAGTGTAAACCCACTGTGGTGTGAGCATCCTTGAAGCATGAAGGAAATTAGAGTGCCTAGAAAAAACTGATGTGACCATTAAGTGAAAGTTTGTACCACACAGGCAATGAAAAATTTGGGAAACAAACCCAGGAGTTGTAAAGCAATGCCATTGGTTTGATATGTTGAAAATGTAAGAGTTCAGCGATAAGTGGAATTGACTAGGACACTGTTTCATCAAAGATTTCATATACACGCACTTCTACATCAATTGATGGAAATCAAGATAAGTAGCATTGACAGATACAATACAATATGCCTACTCTTTAAAGAAAATAGATATTGGACTGTTACAATACTTTAGTAGTAGTTCCCCATATGATATCATGTTCTGGTACTAGGCTCTGTGCTACTAAAGAAGATAAGGCCTTACAATTGAAAAGAAAACTCAAAAATGCTCTTTTGAAGTTAACAACCAACCAACCAACCAAAAACTCACCTTCCAAATTATAATACAGCTGGACCATGCATTACATGTGACGCTTCGCTTGATTGAAATTGCCAACAAGTAGAAATGGCAGTGCTAAGTATTAACAGGATATCCAAACTATCCCAGTCATATTTTATATTGTGTTACAATGGAAGCAGCTCTCTTCGTATTTATATCATTAGAATAAGCAAGTCAACACTTAGTACAAGTAATACCCAAAGAAAAACAGTTGATTCCAAGAACACTCCAGTGTGTCAGCACAATCAGGGGAGGACTTGGATTTCCATTTGACGAGAGCTTTCTGTTTTCGTTAAGAGATACTGAGCACAGGCGGTAGGCTGACATCTGTCTGCAATGAAAAGATGGTTAACATTAAGAGGGTCATCTCATTTAACCTTTTTCACATATTCCTGATAACGTTAAATGTACCTCGATGACATATATTTTTAATTAAAATCAACAAAATGAGCTATAATTAGTTTTAAATATTTACCACTCAACCAACACTCAACTTCTATGACACGTAACTCATCTGTATGGCTCATAGAACGTTTTGGAGATCGAGGGCTTGTTTCAAGGTTGTTATGAGATGTTCACGTCTCTTAGAAAAAATCTTTCTATATATAAACATACTGTATGTGGGTTTCTTTATGTTGGTTAAATGTCTATAAAGTTACTTCTGCAGTACGATGTTCCTGATCATAGTGATTATTTAATTCAATGTGCCGCAATGTTATTTTGTTTTGTATATGTGAGCTGCCATGTTATCATTCATATTACTGGTACACTATTCCAGGATGCTAATGAACGTGGTTTCAAAAAGCACAATGTTTTACATCATCAGCATGACCCCTGTGGTCATCTGAGGGAATGACAGGTTGATCCTTCAACAAATGTTTGAGGTGTCCCCATTTACTTGAAGATTCAACAACAGCAATGAACAATGGCATTCCAAAAGAAACAAAACTGCTGCCACCATACCACTCAGGCTAGCTTAATTTGAATGGCTTTGTAGTCTATAAGTAGGCTTCTTCTTAGGTCACTTGGACAAGAAGTGATTCCTCTTTCCAGGTATGACCCAGGGACTGCCAGGGCCTGAGTCAGTTGCCCTCACTGGGCTGTTTCTCCACACTGTGCAGGAAGAAGACGTCAATACAGCAGCAGTGCCCCCTCTTGGCTCGAGATGGTAGCACATCCCTGGGAAAAACTCAGAGGGTGCCCTTCTGTTGCGCATGCATAAACACCCCTTAAATATTGGTGCCGCGATTCACTCATAACTATGATTTGGATAGAAAACCATAATCAAAAATAGTGCAAAATGATTTCTGAGGGTTCTGGTTTCTGAACTTTAAGCTTCACTCTGACTTCAGATTCACATTATGATTTAGGTTTTGGTGTAGAAGGTTTCTTCTTCACGGTTTCGACTTGTTTCTGGTTTTAAGTATTTTTTATCTCCTTGTAATCTTCCTGCCTTATGGCTGAAAAAGTCAAAGTATATACATGAGATCCAAAAGTAACACGATGCAAGCTCTGCCTCTCTGTGTTAATATTTTTACTTTTACATTTTTTTTTTGTTCTCACTCCACCATTTTGTCTTTCATTGGTGCAAAATTTGTAGGACATGGAATTGTCTTTTTGTTGTTAACAACAACTCCCATTGTCTCCATGTGACATCATCAGACTACCAATATAAAGGTCAGTATCATGAAATTCCAGATTATCCAAGATTGTGGATTAAAAAAAAAATTGAGTGCGTGTGATTTGAATATAAAGACTGAGGTAAAGATTTACTGGTATGAATTTTGGACCCCAAGTTTTAGTTTGCTTTAAGGTTTTGATGCACAACTGAATGTCCTTTTGGCTATGACATTTTCCTTTATTTGTAGATATGAATTTACCTCTAGCAGAAAAACAAAACTATTTTGAGTTTCACTAGGGTTTTTCTGGTATTTTGAATTTCCCTTTGTCTAAGACTATACCCATAACGCAAAGTTGCATTTTTCCACCTTTTTTTCTGCATCACCCCTGTGCTTTTAAACCCCAGCAATGAAGACTATTGAAAATGCACTTTAGAGCTGCATATTTATGAAAATATTGGCTTGGCATTGCAGCGTTGATGAGTGAAAAATCAGAATTTTGAAAACATAGACTCTAATTGCACTCTGATTGGTTCATGCTTATTACATGGCCCTTCCCTGATTGGATCATGTGACTAATTCCCTGATTGGTCACCCTTCCAGGAAGAAAATGTTTTTCCAACATAACGGAAATAGAGGAGTTGCTTTCCATGGTGCTCGTTGTGTTGCTTACTTGTATGCATTTCAATTTTGTTTTGTACAGTTTGAATGCTACATACATGCGCAAGAGGCAAATTATTTACCAGATAGTACAGTTTTGTAATAAATCCTGTGGTCAGTGGCATAACCATCCCTTCAATGAGGACACTTTGTCTTCTTCTTTCCACTGTAAGTGAACAGATATGTCATATGTGTTTTAGGTCATTTTAGTGTGGGCAGAGATGCTTTTGTAAACGAGGTGAAACGTAAAGTGAAAAGAAATTGTTTTTGTTTAAAATAAAAATGTAGTAGTGTGGACGTAACCTCAGTTTACAAGTTTTGTTTCTCCTATTTCCTGATCTCAAAATGAAACCTTTTTTCAGCTTTTCCCATCAATGGTCTAACACTATTGGTTTTCTAGAACTGATGTTTAACTTTTTCTTGGGCTAATCGTCATAAAAAAGCTAGGAAGAGAAGAAGAATGTAAGTGAAATGTGCATGGATCATTTACTGCATGTCCTTATTTACCTTTTGATATTGCAGGAGTGAAACTTTATTTCTTTTTATTTATTTTATTCTAGCTATCCCTCATGGCTCTACCCACGTAGAAGTGAAACAGGACAAGCTTTAAAAATCAATAAAAAAAAAAAAGAAAATGTAATTCTAGCCAAGCAGAAGGTAGGTACATGCCAATGTCAAACGCTGGCACTGTATCAGATCGTGTTCAGCTCTTACGGGAGAGTGTCTTCTGCGTGGGGAGAAAAGCATGTGGCCATGCTACCTTCTAAAACACATGTAGCTCTGATCTCTCTCTCAAAAACGTCAAACGTTACTCCTTAACAATCTCAAGATGACAATGCCTGTTGAACAAACAGGTATCGCTAGCTAAGCAGAGGCAAGGTATGCTCCAACACGTGGCGAGAGGTAGACCAAATCGAAAGGAGGCTGACGCGTGAGTCAGGACTCCACCACCGCTCCCCTCGGCCCACAGCTGCTCTGTCAAATTTGTGCAAATAAATTGGTATCGCTAGCAAACTATGATACTTAGCACGAAGAGAGAGGTCGCAAAATCAACTGTAATGTTCAAGCAAATTATAGAAAAAAACACACAATCTAAATCCATTAAGTAGATCTCTTGTGAAAAGCGGACAGACATACAGATGTTGGATTTTATATACTGTATATACATATAGATATAGGTAATGTATATAATGTTGAATTTAACGATTGCGTTGCAAAAGGTATGCAAAGGTATGCAAAAAACTTCTTATTCAAGATAGATCAAATTAATACAGTGATCCCTTGCTGTATCGCGCTTTGACTTTCGCGGTTTTGCTCTATCGCGGATTTTATATGTAAGCATATGTAAATGTATATTGCGGATTTTTCGCTGATTCGGATTTCTGCAGACAATGGGTCTTTTAATTTATGCTACATGCTTCTTCAGTTTGTTTGCCCAGTTGATTTCATACAAGGGACGCTATTGGCGGATGGCTTAGAAGCTACCCAATCAGAGCACGTATTACATATTAACTAAAACTCCTCAATGCTATAGGATATGCCTCCTGCGCGGTGCTCGATTGTTTGGTTGTCTCTGCCTCTATCTCACCCTCTCTGACATTCTCTGCGCCTGACGGAGGGGGTGTGAGCAGAGGTGCTGCTTGCACAGAAGCTGTTTGCCTAGTGGATACGGACGCTCCTCTAAGAAATGCCGCTTTATCGAGGTGCGTCCAAAAGCACACTTATTGATTTTTTGATTGTTTGCTTTAATCTCGCTCTATCTCTCTCTCTGACGTTCTCTGCGCTTGACGGAGGAGATGTGAGCAGAGGGGCTTTTGCACAGAGGCTGTTTGCTTAGAAGATAGGGACGCTCCTGTAAAAAATGCTGAAAGGCTACCTTTGCATTGATCCCTTCATTGCTGCTGCTTTATCGCGGTGCTTGCATACTTAAAAGCGCAACAGCCCTATTGATTTTTCATTGTTTACTCTCTCTCTGACATTCTCCGCTCCTTACGCGCACTTTGAAGAGGAAGATATGTTTGCAATCTTTTCTTTGTGAGAAAGAACTGTCATCTCTGTCTTGTCATGGAGCACAGTTTAAACGTTTGACTAAAGGGTGTTATTTCATGTCTAGAGGGCTCTAATAATGTTAAAAAACGTATTTAGAAGGTCGTAAACAGGTTTTCTATGCTCTAACTGCGAAAATATTAGATTTATAAATAAAGAATCCTACTTCGTGGAAATTCATTTATCTGTCTGGAGCGGATTAACCGCGATAAACAAGGGTTCACTGTATAACTGTGCGGAGAATATTTATAAACAGTGTGGGAGAGTTTCTAAGGGCTTAAAATATCTAAAAATAATCATACAAACATATGGTTTCTACTTCGCGGATTTTCACCTATCGCGGGGGGTTCTGGAACGTAACCCCCGCGATCGAGGAGGGATTACTGTAATGAAATTACCATTAAAAATATTGAAAAGTGTCCAAAAAGTTAGCATCCTTCATTTGCTGAGAATAACATTAACAGATACTTATGAGATTCAAAGCAATTTTGAACTGTTTCTCATTAAGTGAATTTTATTTGTTTTTTCTTTTTTCGAATCTTAAGTAATAATTCATTTGAAAAACAATAACCCATTAGCAGATGCTTTTTGTATGTTTTTTAAAGGAATACTCAATCTGAAAATAATCTTGTTGTTATTTGTTATTTACCTCATTGTAAAATAACATAAAAGTGCAACGCCCTGTGGAGAGGCATACTGTTTCATTATCCACAGTGATTTATTTAGCAGTATTGTACCAAAAAATATGTTTGTTTGGCATTTGCAGAGCATTTGACAAGATGGCCTGACATGTGGATTAGGCAACACAAGTAATGTGAGATTTTGTTAATAGATGTTTTATATTGTGGGCTGGTTTCTATTGGGTCCCATTCTATCAAAAATGTAGTTATGTCCTTTTGCCATAAAAACATGAGATAAAAAATGTTTCTCGTCCTCAACTACAAACTGAGGTAAATAACATATAAAAAATATCATTAGGTGGAATATGCCATTAAGGAGACATTAAGCCTTTTTGATATACAGTATAGGTTCATTTTAATACTTACCAGAACCTGTCTCAAAACCTTAAATCATTTTAATATTTATTGCTTATACCAAAGAGACCATCTTTAAAAAGCTGACATTTCCATATCCACTCATCTGTCCATTTTCTAACCAACTTGTCTACTTAAGGGTTTTGAGAGCTATTAAGATAGCTGATAGTGCTGGTCCAAGGTGGGAGCTGAGGGTGAGTCTTGGTCATTTACTTAACAGTCATAATTTTGAACGTAATGTTTCTGGGGGGCTGAGGGGAGGGGTGTTGTCCAGAACTTTGGAAGAATAAGTCAATAGTGCTAACTTGTGCTAGAATGTGCAGCAAAAAGAATAGAAACGGTTACTTAAAACACCATATTTTCTGTTTTTTTATTTTATAATCTAGAAAGTAATGACTTACTAGTGTTATGTCCAATGTAGCAGTGAGAATCAAAGTAGAAGAAAACACATTGCTGCAGAATTATCTGATTTTTTTTATAATTTACTCCATTTATTTACTGTTCCTGCCTTCCACAATAGAAAACAGGTTCAACTAAAGTGGGCATGTGACTTTTTAACATTGGCATTTTGAGGTGTATTAAATGTATTAATGATATTTAATATATATCTCTAGTTCACTGCTACTGTATGTCAAGTTTCTTGAAAAATTTACATTCTGAAGGGAAGATATGTTCATTCAGCCATCCATCCATTATCCAAGCCGCTATATCCTGACATAGGGTCACGGGGGTCTGCCAGAGCCAATCCCAGCCAACACAGGACGGAAGGCTGGAAACAAACCCCGGGCAGGGCACCAGCCCACTGCAGGGCACACACACGGGAGAATTTAGAATCGCCAGTGCACCTAACCTGCATGTCTTTGGACTGTGGGAGGAAACCCACGCAGACACGGGGAGAACGTGCAAACTCCACACAGGGAGGACCCGGGAAGCAAACCCAGGTCTCCTTACTGAGAGGCAGCAGTGCTACCCACTGCGCCACCCATGCTCATTCATTCACCAGCTTATTCCAATACACTATCATGCAGGGCCAGACCTAGGGTAACCAAATATTCTGTATTTCCCAGTGCAGTCTATTTCTTGCCCAATTTTGGTGTCCAAATTTATTTTAAAAATTCTCATTTGTCTTATATTTTAAACTTGAACTCATTTCAATATCAGTTCTATTCAAAACAGACAATATCAGACCAATTATATATTTTATTTTAATAAAGCTTACAAACTGAGAACTGGGCAAGTGCGCTATCAAGGAGCCCAGTTCTGAGCCACAAGCTTAAACTATCAATATGACTGTTGGGCTGTGCTTGTTTGACAAAGAACTTCAGACAGAGTTTTTAAATTTTTGACAAAAGACGTGCTTGGTTTCAAGAAGAACTGACTGATATGTCAAATAGATGGAGGTAGATTTTCTATTTCCAATGGAGGACACAGATATTATTCTGCATATCAAGACCAAAAAATATAAAGACACTGAAAAGAGTAAATGTGCCAAATATGTGAGGACTTGAAACAGACACAATCTATGCAAGCGTAGGGCTGGTCACATATCATCCAGCTGCAAAAATAAAATACAATCTGTGTGGCTGTGTAGGGCTTTCAAATTCAATGGCATGGGCATGCAGTAACTGACAAAGTGGTGGTCCATAGCTTTGTCACATAGCAATACACCCAAAGCAGGTGCATAAAGTGTTGTTTAAAGTATGCGTGTATTAAAGTACCTCATTAAATGAGTGGCTTTGAAGGGTGTATTGGTTTGATTTTATTCTTTAGAGTTACCGCATGTATGAGCAGAATAAGCATGTTTGTATACAGCATTGTAAAACCACAATGCCCACAGTCTTTGCTCCATAATAATCCACTGATTTCCCAGGAGTGCTGTCATCATAACTAGAGCATACGTCAGCAGCTCAGGAGACAATGCAAGAGCCTTTCCTCAATGGCACACCAGCCCACACTTCAATACCCCTAGGAGTTTTCAATCAACCTGACCTGTACATCTTTAGGATGTGAAAGTAAAACTGCAAAACCTGGCAAAAAACTCTACACAGACAGTGACATGGAATCATTCTGGGTATCTGAAACTATAAGTCAGCATCACCAGCAACTGCCCTTCCTTCTGCCGATTGGAAAAATATAAATCAATATCAATATAATCTGTTAAGCTCACCACCTCTGGTATGAGATTTAATAAGCGTTTGTGTTCACTAAGCCGAAGCCTAAATCAGCGTTTCTCAACCTTTAAGTATTTGCGACCCGAGTTTTCATAACAGTTTTAATCGTGCCCACCTAAGGTTTTTTTGAAAGGAGCCCACTAATACCAATTTGTCCTTTTTTAATTAATGATATATCATAAATGCATATTTTATTATACCTACTTAACTTTTATCGACATTTATCTAACTCTACACTGTGTGCACAATTATTAGGCAAGTGAGTATTTTGACCATATCATCATTTTTATGCGTATATTCCAACTCCAAGCTGTATTAACTTGAATGCTTATTGGATTTAAGCACGTCAGGTGATGTGTATTTGTGTAATGAGGGAGGGTGTGGCCTAAGGAGATCAACACCCTATATCAAGGTGTGCAGAATTATTAGGCAGCTAGTTTTCCTCGGGCAAAGGAAAAGTCAAAAATTGTAAAAAGTCTTTCAGAGGGATGCAGCACTTTTGGAATTGCTAAGATATTGGTGTGTGATCACAGAACCATCAAACATTTTGTTGCAAATAGTCAACAGGGTCGCAAGAAACGTGTTGAGAACAAAAGATGCAAATTAGCTGCCAAAGATTTGAGAAGAATCAAACGTGAAGCTACCAGGAACCCATTATCCTCCAGTACTTTCATATTCCAGAGCTGCAACCTACCTGGAGTGCCCAGAAGTACAAGGTGTTCAGTGCTCAAAGACATGGCCAAGGTAAGGAGGGCTGAAACCCAACCACCACTGAACAAGAAACATAAGTTGAAACGTCAAAACTGGGCCAAGAAATATCTGAAGACAGATTTTTTTCAAAGGTTTTATGGACCGATGAGATGAGAGTGACTCTTGATGGACCAGATGGATGGACCTGTGGATCAGTAATGGGCACAGAGCTCCACTCCAACGTGGAGGTGGGGTACTGGTATGAGCTGGTATTTTTAAAGATGAGCTAGTTGGACCTTTTGCATTGAAGATGAACTCAAAATCAACTCCCAAACCTACTGCCAGTTTTTCGAAGACACTTTCTTCAAACAGTGATACAGGAAAAGACCATGATTTTTATGCAGGCCAATGCTCCATCACTTGCATCGAAGTTCTCCACTGCGTGGCCAGCCAGTAAAGGCCTTAAAGATGAAGGAATAATGACATGGCCCCCCTTCCTCATCTGACCTAAACCCTATCGAGAACTTGTGGGCACTTCTTAAACGCTAGATTTACGGGGAGAAAAACAATACACCTCTCTGAAGAGTGTCTGGGAGGCTGTAGTCACTGCTCCACAAAAGCTGATCGTCAACAGATCAAGAAACTGACAGACTCCATGAATGGAAAGGCTTATGACTGTTATTGGAAAGAAGGGTGGCTATATTGGTCATTGATTGATTGATTGATTTTTTTTGAAATGTCAGAGATGTTTATTTGTAAATTTTGAGGTGTTTGTTTATTATTCTCACTATAACAGATGAAAATAAACAAGTGAGATGGGAAAATTTTCATTTTCCTTTAGTTGCATAATAAATCTGCACACTAATAGTTGCCTAATAATTGTGCACATATGTATTCCCCTGATGATGTTCACACTCACATTTCCGTTGTGAAACATTCAGGTTTCAGGTTTATTAACATTTTGGATTGACTGATAGCACTGTGTTTGTTCCATATTAAAATGAATCCTCAAAAATACAACTTGCCTAATAATTGTGCACACAGTGTATATTTATTTTTCTAGTATCAGAATGTAGTTTAAGTTAATTTGTTTATGTTTCAATAGATGTATTTTTTATATTTTCGATTCTTGTTTTCTTTTTTTCACATCTTCGCGCCCCCCACTAGGGGGGCCCATGTGGAAGACGAATGTTCTCTTCGTTCCCTTGTACTAATTCATGTCTGAGAAGTAAGCTTTACGAAACCAAGTAACAGCATGCTTTGTTTTAGCAAACAGAAAAATATTTGTGCAAAGGACTCAAGGTCTGAGCATTCCACACATGAGTCTGCCTTATCACGTTTTCCCTTAGCTTACATCTGAACGCCATAACAAAAGGGGCCAAGAAATCAAGTTGCACAAGGGGCGTTGAAGGGGCTAAAGGTTTGTGTATAATAAATGTGTTGACTGTTACATTTTATAATTATATTAAATTACGCATTCTAGGGGTATAAAACTGGACCCCACCCAACAGACGGGGTTCAGAAGAGCCCTGACGCTGTCATGTATATTTGATTGTCTGCTTTTCTGAAACTCTTCTCACCGTGACTCTAAAAATAAAGCTGCTTTATAACCACACCTGCTGTCGGGTCTGAGATTTCGTCCACACACACCCCACAGTTTGAGAACCACTGGCCTAAATAAAACCAAGGGTAATATGCTTTGTTATTTATAAAATAAAAGAGATGCTTACATCTGCAGATATCATGTGGCTTCAAGTTACAGACAGGATCATCTACAAAACACAAAAAATAAATGTCATTCACATTTTTGAATTTTGTATCATGTAAACAAAAGTATAATGGCCTTTTCAATGGTGATTTTTCTCATATACCCAATTGCTGATATCTTCCAGACGTTCTTTCAGGCAGAAAAGCTCCCTCCTCAAATCCTCGAAAGAGAAGCCGGTATGGGCACTTATACAGGGTGTGTCTCCATCTCCAGCAGGAACACAAAGAGACGGGAAGGTCTATTTTATAGGAGGCAGGACAAGATAATAAAAAAAAGTCATATGAAGCATGTCTGAACTGCAACTTGTTTTGCAAATCACAATAACAATACCTGTAAAAAGTGAATGTGATCATCTGTGTTTGATAATTCTGTCATTTCATTGTCTGTCCTCATCAGATCATCGATCTCCTTCTCCAATCTCAACACAAGGGCTTCTACCTTTTCCACTTCTCTGTTTTCCTTATCTTTAATCAGCTCAGTTACCTTCTTGCGGGTTTCTTCAATGACATTAATGAGATCAATAAAGCTCTTTTGACTTTCCTGTATTTCTCTTCCTGCACATGTCTGAAAAAAATAATATTTTTGTAGCCTGGGATTTTAAGATCTAAGATATCAACATGTAATGAACATTTTTTGTTCTATAAAATAATTTTCACAGCAAAACCCACTTTTACATATTTTCACATAATTCGTCATAAATTCATACATTTAAGAAACGGATGAACCCTGCCATCAGGTCTAAACTGAAAATGGTTAATTCAGAAAACATTCCTCTCCAGCAAGGCTGGTGTCCTTGACATAGTCATAATCCTTCTAAGAGATATAACACATTGACAAAGAGCCTTATGCTGCTGGAAAACAAAGAAGAGTGCAAAATAAAGCTGACATTGGTGTTTAATGAATTATATCAAAGCTTGTTTGGAACAGGAATTTCTTTCTGGAGCTAGAAATCAGAGATGATATTCACTGGTACATTTCTGGTGGCCATGTGAGCTATGTAGCCTTGTTGGGCTCTACCCAAGGTAGCCATGTGGGGGTCAAGACAAAGATCTGGATGTGCTAGACATAGGTAGCCTTAAGAATCTGGATTAATTACTCAGGTAAGGAAGGAATCAGAATATTGTGTGGGAGGTTAAAACATAATGGCTACGTGTAGAAGAAGAAACTTTACTGTGATAGCTCCAGAGCAAGACCTCTTGATCAAAGATGATTGCTCTTTTTATGCTGAAGTCTCCAGAAATTAACAAAAACTAAAGTAACTCAAACAACTAAAAACACCCGGTTAATCAGGGAAAAAAAAGTAAATGCTGATGAAAAGATATAAACTAATGTGAAAATAAAACTCCATTATGACAACTAATTTAAATAATAGATACAAGTGAAAATGTGTAGTTTCTGTTTTATAAATAATCCAATTGTTGGTCTTAGAATACTATTTCACTAACTAATACTCCTTTTCACTTAGTGGCTTCATAGCCTTTTGAACCTAAAAGTTGTAAACTAGCTAGAAAGAAAATCTTTTTGAATACAGAGCAAACAGTTGGTTATAAATAGGAAACTATTGTCAGGGTGGAGTTTGAATTTGACTCTTACAGTAAATAAAAAAACAAGTGCATAATCCGTGTAGTCAGTCAGGTTTGTGGAACTCACTTAAAGGGAAAAAAGAGTCTATGTCTATGTCTCTTTTGATTTATATTTTGATAGTACCAAGGGATTAAAGATAACATAATGTTAAAAAATAATAACTTAAAACATAATAACTAATGTTAATAGCATCCATCCATTTTCCAACCCGTTGAATCCGAACACAGGGTCACGGGGGTCTGCTGGAGCCAATCCCAGCCAACACAGGGGCGCAAGGCAGGAACCAATCCCGGGCAGGGCACCAGCCCACCGCAGGACACACACATCCACACACCAGGACAATATAGAA
Organism: Polypterus senegalus; assembly: GCF_016835505.1. Taxonomy (NCBI): domain Eukaryota; kingdom Metazoa; phylum Chordata; class Cladistia; order Polypteriformes; family Polypteridae; genus Polypterus; species Polypterus senegalus. The sequence goes on from NC_053163.1 coordinate 29,284,583, forward strand.
TCGCCAATGCACCTAAACTGCATGTCTTTGGACTGTGGGAGGAAACCGGAGTACCCGGAGGAAACCCACGCAGACACGGGGAGAACATGCAAACTCCACACAGGGAGGACCTGGGAAGCAAACCCAGGTCTCCTAACTGTGAGGCAGCAGCACTACCACTGCGCCACCATGCTGCCCTATTGTTAATAACATAATAGCATAGGGCGGCACGGTGCTATTATGTTATTAAGTTTTATCATTATGTTATTATTATTATTATTATTATTACTATGTTATTATGCTATTATCTATCTATCCATCCATTTTCCAACCTGCTGAATCCGAACACAGGGTCGTGGGGGTCTGCTGGAGCCAATCCCAGCCAACACAGGGCACAAGGCAGGAACCAATCCTGGGCAGGGTGCCAACCCACCGCAGGACACACACAAACACACACTAGGGCCAATTTAGAATCGCCAATCCACCTAACCTGCATGGCTTTGCTCGCCAACCCCTGCGCCGGCACTACGCATTAGCCACTTTGCAATTCTGCCTCTCGCATATGAGGATGCAGATGTATAAATTAAACAGATTGCTATTTTCATGGGAATTGTTACAAATGCATAATAGAACTATTTTACATTACAGTGAGTAATTAACCATATTTAAAAATAGTAAAACATACTCATTTGAAAGTAAATTATGTTTCATGTTGCATTAGAGTTATTCATTGCATTATACGATTTCATTCTGTTTGACTTTGAAATTAACACTTAAATACTTTTTAAACTTACACTTTTACTGTAAAACTTGAGTAAAAAAATTTTTTTAATTAAATTTTCATCAATATTGCATTGAATTTTGATTCTGTGTTTGGACTTACATCGTGACATTGCAACGTATAACTAACTACCCGTGAGTGAATTTCGTTTCTTTTTCTTTAATAAATAAACTGACATTTTCAAATGTTTGTCTCTGTGATTTGTTAAGCAAAAGCTGTTCTAACGGGAAACTGTTAATGTTTGAATACGAATGGCGTATCAAGATCTCCCTTGGTGTCTAATGTAATCCACGGAATATGTGCTACATTACCTTTCTTGGATACATCCTTCTTTCAACAGTAATTCGGGCGGTGGAAGACCGGACGGTGTTAATGGTTGTAGATATTTCTCAGGATATTGTAAGCTGATGTTTTCATCTTCCACACGATCATCATCAAATGTTTAAGCCTAGTCTATTGATTGGCATTTAACCAATTTGCTGTATAACCAATCGACAATTTTTATATTAATTCGTTTGACTTCAGCATTTCTCAGTGCCTGGATTTCCTGTGTACTCATTTCTTCTGTTGATAACCATTCAGGATGAAATTCTTCAATAAGATTTGGACATAATACGTCTGCTTTAATTGGGAAATTAAAGTGAGGAAAACATAAAAATGTATAAGAGCTGAGAGAGCAGGAACTGTGTCTGTCAAAAGCATTCACATGAATGAGAGGTGAGAGGACGGTGGGCGTGGATGAATATGGTTGAGAGGAGGGCAGGACTTGAAAAAAACTCATGGAAAAATTCTTGTCTCATGGGACTTGAAAAAATCACTTGGAAATAGTCTCATCTCAGGATGTGAGGAAAGTTCAAAACCATCCAAGACTATAATCGCTGGAGAACCATAACTGCCACTTTCCATATGGAGTGCACTGAATGATAATAATGATGAGAATTGGCTTTTTATTACTACTAGGATTAAAGAGTTATAAACATTGATCAGTAATGACCAATTTATTTTTTTAAACTCATTACTGACACCCAGATTACAGAATTGTGGTTAATTATATTGACATAACCCTGGTTTTAAAACTTTGGGTTAGTTCAGAAAAAAAGGAAATTAGTTCTCCTGCTTCAAAGTTAGCTGACTTGGGGCTTTCGCTCAGTGGTAAACAAAAGAATGGATCCATTTGTTTTCCTAAAGAACTGATGAAGTTACAAAATGATCACATGCTATTTAGCAAAACTTAACTAAATGTTATGTATTTGAGTTAAGTAGAATATTGACTAACACAATGGTTAATTCTGCTGCCTCAAGGCTTCATGAATACTTGCTTCGTCTCTGTTTATGTGTAGCTTCCATTATTTTTTCCTCCAGTTATTTCCCCACTTCAGTTGCTAACACCGAACCAGGAAAACAAACCGGCCATAAACATCTTGCAAAAACCTCTATTGGAGAAATCTATTCAAAATATAGTGACCCCCATATAAAAATGGGAATAGCTAACGAAGAAGAAGTAGAATAAGAAAAAGAATCAGCCCAATATGGTTGGGCGCATGACTGTTCTTTGCAAAGGTGCAGAAGAAATCCAGAGTTAGCTTTAGACTTGCAAAATGCTGCTAGAGTAGGTCTGACTTCTCATGAATATGAAATAAAAGACGTGAATTTTACATTCAACAAACCATGCATTTTGTAAAGGTAAACTAACAGGATGTTACTAACAGTTATTTTCAATTTTCACTTAAAGATGACATGTTGCCACCATGATGTCCTCAGAAGATTCATCTTGGCTCATGATACAATTAATGGGACAACTCTAGGCAACATTTTTTTTTTTTGGCCGTAGTAGATGGGATACATGCAGATGATCATTTTAATTACTGTTGACGGTATGAGGATGTGTATTTAGTCTATCTATATATTTTCTCATGTTCAGTTCACCCTTTCCAGGTGTTTTCTTACTTTCTGCCCAATGTATGCTGAGTTAGGCTCCAATTTTCCCATGATCCTGCCCATGATAAGTGGATTTGGAAAACAGCTGGATGGATGGATGGATGAATGGCAAGAAACAAAGCAGTTGGGCAAAGCAGACAGTGAAATAAACAGTGTAAGTCACTATCATCACTTTCCACTAAGTTCAGAGTGTGAAACAGACTTAATAAAACACACCTTCACAAAGTTGATAGCCAATTTTAGATCCTCTACTTTCTTCTGTCTTTCTTGAATTCTCTGCTGAAGTTCTTTCATGGTAACTTCTAATTGCTTCTGTAGGGAAGTAAAAGGTAAATATGTTAGAGTTTGCTGGTATTAAGTGGATCACATTGACGCTGAAGTTCAGATTACTTGGGAACAGTTGAGGCATTTAAAATGTCAATAAAAAACATTGGCTTATTGGTTGCTACATATTTTTAAAGGCATTATGAAATTCCATCCAGACAGAATGCCTCATGGATGTAAGCTCATTTCGTAATCATACAAATGCGTAAAAATCACATCATATTACTTATTCATAAAACTGAAGAGATTACCTGCTTCCCAAATCTTTCTTTCTCCGGCTCAACTGTCTCATGGCCCCGGTGCCCAGTGGCTGCACATAGGCAACAGATACATGCCTGGTCGGTTCTGCAGAAAATTTCTAAACACTTCTTATGTCTGATGCAAAGGTTCTCTAGAAGATTTCCAGCAGGATCAACCAGTTTGTGGGTCTTCCATGATGTTACCTCCTTGTGCGGCTGAATATGAATCTCACAGAAAGAGGCCACGCAGGTCAAACATGATTTTACTGCTTTGAATTTCCCCTCAGTACAGAAGTCACACTCCACATCTCCAGGTCTAGTGCACATCTCTTTTGGAGAATTAAGTCGCCTTCTCTTAATACCATCAACAATTTCAGCCACTATGATGTTTTTTCTCAAAACAGGCTTTGAAGAAAAGATCTCTCTGCAATGTGGGCAGCTGTAAACACCTGACTGATCCCAGCATTTGCTAATGCACTCAATGCAAAAACTGTGTCCACATGGGATAGAGACAGGGTCCTTCAGGATCTCCAAACATACCGAGCAGGTAAACTGATCCTGTGACACTGAAATGCGGCCATCTGCCATTGCGTGTCAATGAGAAGTTAGTCAGTCTGGGAGGGGAGAGAAAAACTGAATGATTTATTTCATAATTTTAAATAGTGCATGGAGGAAAACAGACCACAGAAGCAAAATGGCATTACTTGGAAATTACTTGTCTGACAGGGAAAACAGTGTAACATAGTTAGTCTAGGCAGCTTTTGTTAACATAGTGTCTTTTCCACCAGCAGAAAATAACACAAGGAGTTGGATACAACACCTCAATGTAATATGCACATTTTTATGTAATATGCCATGGATAATGGATGGATGGATGCCATAAAGTCTCCAAGACATCAATCCACTGATTTTAAAATGGGAAAAATGACTCAAGTAAACATGAGAATTGTGTCAATTTTCTACTATTTTATGCTAAAATGACTTGAATGGATGTCTTACATTTTTCAAATCTGCACCACATCTTGACAGTGAAATCATTTTGAAACAAGCTGCAGGCTGTTTCAGCCTTCATCAAGAGATAAATGTGCTCATGGTGCTATAGATCACGACAATCAGGCTAAACATCAAACTGTCTCGGAATGGAACAAAAGATTCATGACCAACTGTCACAAATGACTGCAACTTTATGTCAGTGCTACAATAGTTACAGTCAGACACTTAACTTCACAAGTTGGAAACTACTTTTAAATCCCGAAACCCTAATTTGTTCCTGCGTTGTGCCCTATGATAGCTGGGATAGGCTCTGGCCCTTCCCTACAATCCTGGGCTGGATTAAGCAGGTTAGAAATTGACATGACACACAATTTTTACTGCGGCAATACATGAATGCACATGAAAAAATGTATCATTTCAGGAGTACCATGGTCAAAGCTGTCTAACACCATTGCCCTGTTCTTTGTAAGTAGTTTAGTCCGTGATCAGGTGTTAACAATAGAAGTAAAATACAAATTCAAATATAAAATAGGAATTCACTGAGTCAAGACAACCATGGAAAGCACGCCGGAAGGGGCGTGAACTCACTGAGCCACCGACAAGTAAGACACCTATGGCGCACGCAAAAGGAGCCACGCCCACCAACTCCTGGCACCTCCAAACCACGTTGACTGTTCATAGAGGCATGTTTCTCGCGGAGGTGAATCGCCATATGCAGCGTGTTAAATGGTTTGCGAGGGGTATCCCATGGGATCCTCAAAACAATCCTTTACAACTGAGGTTAAAACACAATGAAGTAAGCAGTCTTTAAAAAACGAGTTTTCGGTTACGACGCACGACCGCATGCACCATAGCAAACTGTTTTACTGTGTTGGTTCATTCTGTGCATTGTTATAATGTTGCTTTTCTTGCCGATTTATTACATTAATGATTTTTCAAATGTTAATTTTCTCCCTGTGCTTAAAAATCATTAAAAATCCGGCCTGATTATGTGGCGTATGGTACGCCGCGGGTTGGCTAGTATAAAATAATTTAACAAACAGTAAAAATGCACGATGCCTGTTGTACCTGATTTATATTTTCATTGTGAGATAAAGATGGAAATCTTTATTTCCATTTATATTACATCTCTCAAAAAACCTTACACTTAAAAATAGCTTTTCATGACAGATGTACATCAAACCTCAGGTGTTGTGCTTTATAAACTTTTACAAAAGAATAATAGGAAACGTAAAAATGAAAAAAATACCAGAAGCCAAGGTGTTGAGATCGACTGTTGTCCCTTCCACAACTGTTTCCTGTCCTACAACCCTAAAGTTCCAAATCCCTGTTACCCTGTACTGAGATTCAGAAACAGACAGATGGATATCGTAAGTAAAATAAGATGTCCACTTAAAAGGTTATTGAAAATTAGGTAAAATTCAGAAACAGCATTAATTAACGCTCAGATTTGAGGGTAATTTTATTAAGACTTGTTTTCAATAGATTTTTTTCCTATCAAATGAAATGAATTAAGCACATTCATAAAATGGAAAGATGTATACAACAGTTAAAAATATTCCTATTTCAACATTACTTGTTATAAGTTTGCGTATTCAATAATAACCTTTCATGATTTGACTAGTACATGCAAATAAGCATTTCACTGTACACTGTGTGTATGACAATAATGACCCTACAAACCTACAGTGCTCTCCATAATGTTTAAGACAAAGACACATTTGTGAACGTGTCTTTGTCCTAAACATTACAGAGGGCACTGTATATAAGAGGAATTGTAAAAAACATATCCTATCTTTGTGTAATATTTTTTATTGACACTGAGCAAAATTAAGTACGTTCATAAAAACTGACACCCACCCAGGGCCGTCTTAACACATGGGCATACTGGGCAGTTGCCTGTAGGCCCCACAACATAGGGGCCCCATGCTAATCTATGTATGTTGTGACTTGTTGTCAATACTGTAAATAAAAATTACACTATACTAAACTATAAATATTTGTTATTGTGTTACAAGTCTGATTTAGTATCACGGTCACCTCTGCAACCTTATGTGCATGTATGTATACAGGTTTCACGCACTACATAACGTGAAGGCGTAAATACAGTTTTAACGTCACTTCCACTCAATTCTCTGCAAAGAAATCTGACCAATGTTTGTGTTGAACACTTGATTAATAATAAATAATTCATAGTAATTTCATACTGCGGCATCTCCGTCTGTATGGTTTACCATTTGAGTATCATTTATATGTGGAAATTTTTGTGTTTTTCAAAGCTTGTGTTATATTGTTCAAATGTTTGTGTTGATTAATCTTATGCTGTACAGCATGTTTTTAATGTTTAAACACTGATTTGTTGGAAGTATCAATACAAGAAATATAGGTTTCATTTTATCGACTGTTTACAATTTTATTCCTGTGAGTGGTTGTGTAGGCAGGGGTCCCAAAGCACTGCTTTGCCTGGGGGCTTATATTGCTGTTAAGATGGCCCTGCACTCACCGCAAATCAATCCAGTGGTAGTGTTAATATTTTGATTAGCCTGAATAAGATAAAGAATGGAATTTGCATGTTCTCAATGTGTCTGCGTGGGTTTCCTCCTGGTACTCCGGTTTCCTCCCACAGTCCAAAGACATGCAGGTTAGGTGCATTGGTGATCCTAAATTGTCCCTAGTGTGTGCTTGGTGTGTGTGTGTGTGTATGAGAGAGAGAGTACCCTGTGGTGGGCTGGCACCATGCCCAGTGTTTGTTTCCTGCCTTGCACCCTATGTTAGCTGAGATTGGCTCCAGCAGACCACTGTGACCCTGTAGTTAGGATATAGCGGGTTGGATAATGGATGGGTAGAAAATAAAGAATTTTACCTGTCACTGGGAAGGACACCATGAAAGGAGGGATAGTAAGGTTGCTTCGCTGCTCAATCTAACAGGTCCACTCTGTTAATTTACTCTGTAACTGCAGTACGCCATACAGGATGCGGTATTGCAACCTGAGAACCAGTATTGTTATCAACATGGTTTTCTGATGAAAATGGCATCCTTCTCATAACTAAACACATTTTTATTTTTAAGCAACATTCAGAACACAACACATTATTTTTCAGGAAAAAATAATAAATTATGGTAAAATATTTTGTTTTTAAATAAACCAATCTACGAGTAATGGAAATTCTGTTGATAGCTAAATGATCCCTCTATCCACTTTCAACTTGGCTGTGCAGTGCCATTTATAAAAACAGTACTGCCATTTTTTCTGCATTTAACAGAATGACAAATGTAAAAAAAACAAACAAAAAAACAAATCATTTTTCATTTAAAATGCCAAATATCGAACTTATATGGCAAATGTTTTGCTTATATGGTGTCACACATGCACGTCAGACAGTCAGGCTCGTCAAAGGTATGCACTACTACCCTGAGACACCAGGGAGTGTAATCGTTATCCTCCTTGTCCTCCTTATCCACCTACAGCTCTGAGAAGACATCCAATGAGGCAGACTGACGCCACCCCTTCTGATCTAAGAGCCGTATAAAATAAACAGAACTCCCCCAGAAGGAGGCCAGCAACCCGCGAGAAGGCGCCCAGAACCAAACACCAGACTACTGCATACAGTATAGCGACTCCACCTTAGCCGACAGCTATTCATATTTTATTTGTCTTTGCGCCATTGAGGGCTTTTTATTTTGTTGAAAAACCCTAATTGAGTAAACAGGGTGGCCTAACATTTCATCTGAATTCATGTCCTTGCTACAGGTCAGCGACAATGGCAAATGTCTCATCTATATGTCAAACAGCCAATTTAATTGAAAATGTAGTGTTACATTCCTTCTAAGATGGAAAAAGGGTTAGAACATTTTCTACCTCCCTGCAAAATACACACCACCCTGCTTTATCCTGTCTAGAACCATCAAAGCTCTGCCTTATCTTGTCAAATCTCTTTCTGCTGCATCAGCGGTGGATTTCTATACTGATCTGAACGGATCCTTTCTAAATCAAGCACTTGTATTAAAAAAGGGTAACACTGACAGTTGTTCTTAATTGCAAATATTTGGGTTTTTGATGAGGGAGAGTCCAAATTAAAAGTTGTAAAATCTATGGCTTGCATGTTTTGCTGCAGTAAAGAAGGGATAATTATGAAAAGAATTTACCGGTTGACTTTTCATCAATGCTGAAGCCATTTGTGACATTATGATATCAATGACTTTAGCTAATTCTATCCACATAAATAACAAAGTTGACAACTGTGCTGTGACTTGTGCACACTTTTGTGTGAAATGTCTAAATAACTTACATGACTATCAAGCATATCGTTTTCAATTCATCTTTTATACCCTCCATGTGCACTTTGCATTTCACTTTGCTGATTTACATTTGTCTTTATAGTTAACTTAAATACATGGCTTACCATTTATAAATTATTGTAAATCTTTAGACACCACATTTATAAATTATTGTAAATTTTTAGACACTGAGTATAACATGTACACATAGTATTTATCATTTAAAATGGTCATGTGCTCCATCAAGCTAGTACTGTCCATCTACTGTAAGTTGACAACTTGCTACTTAACTTCAGACATATAAGGGAAACTTCCTCATAAGTGGAATATTTGCAGTTTACATTAAACATTATTCAAGGTTAATAATTATGAGCAAAATAAGTAGTGGTAGATATTTTTCTTCTCAGGTAAATGCATAACCAGAGTTGCAGTATGCTCTTGTTAGCCATACTCGGTGCTCTGGAGACTCAATGTTCTCCCACAACTTCATACATTGTATATCCTAATGGAAAAATACAGGAAGAGGAGGAAAGGAAACTCTAGTAATAGCTTAAGAAAACTAGTAGTCGAGTACTAAGAGGCCAGAAGGTGTCGCAATGGTTCTTCTGAGCAATGCCATATTGGAACCATTTTTGTTTCCGAAAAGACCTTATACTTAAAAATAGCTTTTCATGACAGACGTACATCAAACCTCAGGTGTTGTGCTTTATACACTTTTACAAAAGAATAATAGGAAATGTAAAAATTAAAAAAAATACCAGAAGCCAAGGTGTTGAGATCGACTGGTGTCCCTTCCACAACTGTTTCCTGTCCTACAACCCTAAAGGTCTGAATCCCTGTTACCCTGTATTCAGATTCAGAAACAGACACATGGATAGCATAAGTAAAATGAGATTTACACTTAAAAGGTTATTGAAAATTAGTTAAAATTCAGAAACAGCATTAATTAACACTCAAATCTGAGGGTCTGTTATTAAGAATTGTTTTCAAAAGATTGTATCCTATCAGATTAAATGAATAAAATGGAAAGATGTATAACACAGTTAAAAAATATTCCTATTTTAACATTCGTTGTTAGTAGTTTGCTGATTCAACAATAACCTTTCGTGATTTACAGTAATGTTGACTGGCACATGCAAATAAGCCTTTCACTGTACACTGTATGTATGACAATAATGACCCTACAAACCTAAAGTGCTCTCCATAATGTTTAAGACCCATTTGTGGACGTGGCTTTGTCCCAAACATTACAGAGGGCACTGTATACATGAGGAATTGTAAAAAGTATCCTTCCTTTGTGTAATATTTTTTATTGACACTGAACTAAATTAAGTACGTTCAGAAAAACTGACACCCACATGGGCACACTGAACAGTTGCCCCGGGGCCCCACACTAATCTCTGTCTGTTCTGACTTACTATCAATAAATACATACTATATTACACAAACTATAAATATTTGTTAGTGTGTTACAAGTGGACATTGGTATTGGCCCCTGATTTAGTATCATGGTCATCTCTGCAACCTCACGTGCAGGTATGTGTACGGATTTCACACACTACATAACATCACTTCCACTCAATTCTCTGCAAAGAAATCTTGCAAATGTCTGTTTTGAACACTTGATTAATAATAAATAATACATAGTACCTGCGATTTCATACGGTGGCATTTCCGTCTGTATGGTTTACCAATTGAGTATCATTTATATGTTGAAATTTTTGTGTTTTTCAAGGCTCGTGTTATATTGTTCAAACGTTTGTGTTGATTAATCTTAAGCTGTACTGCATGTTTTTTTTTAATGTTTCCACATAATTGGAATATTTGCCATTTACATTAAACATTATCCAAGGTTAATAATTACGAGCATTCTTCTCAGGTAAATGCATTACCAGAGTTGCAGTATGCTCTTGTTAGTCATACTTGGGGCTCTGGATACTCAAAGTTCCCCCAAACCTTCACACATTATACATCCTGATGGAAAAATACAGGGAGAGGAGAAAAGGAAACTCTAGCAATAGCTTATGTAGACCTTAAGAAAACTAATAATCGAGCACTAAGAGGCTAGAAGTTACGGCAATGGTTCTTCTGAGCAATGCCATAGAGGAACCATTTTTGCTTCCCAAAAGAATCATCCAAATGAAGGTTCCAGAAAGAAGCTTTATTTATTTATATGTGCAACAGACTCAGGAATGATTTGTAAAGTATGGAGGAATATTTCGGACAAAATTAAATAAATAAAATAAATGCGTAAATAAATAAAAGTACTGTGGAATGTGAGCATAAATAAATAAATGTGTCATGAAATTAGAGCCTAAATAAATAAAGATGTCATGAAATGTCATCATAAATAAATAAATGTGTCACGAAATATGTTTTTTGTTGCTTATTTATTTATTTCATTTTGTCCGTAACATTCCTGCAAACCGTCATGAAATACGACTTGAAATAAAACTGTCACTTTCACTCGTCAAAGTTGAGAGGGTGGCCTCTAACACGCCCTCTAGTTACTGATTGGTGAATCGATAGCAAAAGAATTAATTAGAAAAATGCTTACTACTGCCGAAGATATTACGTATTTCAGAGAGAGAATTGAAGATTTATCGGAAGAAATTACAATGTTGGCGGCCCTTTTAGACTCCGATGTAGATGAAACTATTTTTGAAATTATCGAAGAACTGGTGGAACGGACTCGACTGCACTCCAGTTCAGGTGACTCAGTTCCCTGCTCTGGACGTCCATCCTTTGACATTCCAGCTGAGTCAACAGAACACCTTCTGTTATGCGGTTTAAAAGTACGACAGATTGCAGATCTATATCGTGTATCGGAGAAGACGATCACAAGGCGAATGAGCCAGTTTGATATACGGTAAGATGCAACGGCTGTATTAGTTTAGCTACTTTGACATGGAATGACCAAAGCAACTCCAACTAATATTTTGAACTGAGTATTTGACCCTTGTTTTACAAGTATAAAGTCAGGTGCATATTCGCAGCTACTTTTTCAAACAACTTTGCCACTGATCAGAGCTGTAGAGTATTCTATTGACTCTGCTGGAATGTCAAAGGATGGACGTCCAGAGCAGGGAATTGTGTCACTTGAACTGGAGTGTAGTAAAAGTCCGTTCCACCTGTTCTTCGATAATTTCAAAAATAGTTTCATCTACTGTATATCGGAGTCTAAAAGGGCCGCCATTTCATCGGCAGTAGTAAGCATTATTTATTTATTTATTTATTTATTTCAAGTCGTAATTCATGACGGTTTGCAGGAATGTTACGGACAAAATGAAATAAATAAATAAATAAGCAACAAAAACATATTTCGTGACACATTTATTTATTTATGCTCACATTTCACAGTACTTTTATTTATTTACGCATTTATTTATTTATTTAATTTTGTCCGCAATATTCCTCCATAGTATGGGACTCTTGCTGCAGGACATATTATTATACAGACAAATTTCAAATTTACCAATTTGTTAATGTCACGCTAAGTAGCCTACCATACATTAAAGATTTCTGTATTTTAGTTTTTGAAAGTACAAAGAACCAATTTTACACGCAAAAAACCCTTCCCTGAATGAAGTGGTGCTTTGTCAAATAAAGGTTCCACAAGGAACCACAAAACCCAGTGAATAACCTTAAAGGGAAATAAAAAGCCAGTATTTTTAAGAGTGTGGTGGGGCTTGAGGAGGCAATGGAAACTTGAACAATACATTAAGACTTATCAAAAACATGTGTAATATTCTAACTCAAGTAAAACAATTGTGTGTGAAGTAGGAAAAGAAGAAATATTTGAAGTGAGAGTGGAATTATATTTGGGGTATGGTACTGAACCCATTATTAATTTTATTTCTAATGCTCGAGATCAGCAAATGAAATGCAGGAAGAGCCTCTGTTGTCAATAATTTGTTTCCTTGATTTACTCAAAGATAAAAGTGAGGAACTGAAAATAGAATTAAAGATATGCTGTAGATAGGCATTGGATCAAGATAAGCAGATCAAAAACAGAGCATATGTTCCTGACGAGTGAAAATTAGTCTATGGGATGGGAAGCTAAAGGGGGGAAAATTAGGCAATGAATCAAGAGTGGAAATGAAACAGCAGAAAAAAGTGTAGGGGAATGCTCAGTGACAAATGTATAGCTACCCAGATAAAATATACAAAACGGCATTGAGACCAAAAATGTTGTGGAGTGCAGAAATTTACAGAAAAACCTAGAAGGGAGACTGAAAGAATGGAAGTTCGGGAGGTGAAAATGCTGTGCTGGATCTGCTGGGTGAATGAAACCAATCAAGTAGATGATAAATACATTAGGGGGAATCTTACGGGTGTAAGGAAATTGGTAGAAGATAAAAGGAAAGCAGTGTGCCAAGAAAAGTAGAGGAGTTGTTGACAGGATTAAAAGCGGGGACGGAAAGAGACAGAAAAATATATGCTGGAGACATAGGGAGATGGACAGAAACAGGCTGAAATGGAAGAAAGAGATATACCTCAATTGGACTAACCTTGGATACGTGAATGCTAGTGGGAGGAAAGATTTAAGATGCCTTATGTATGTGACATTGTTTTACATTTGCCATTTTGTATAGTGTTTCTAAATTCGGTTACCAAATGTAGAGTACACCGATGAACCCTTTTAACTGAGCATTCTGCTATTTTCACTTCGACCGTCCACCAACTTGGTAACAGCATTTCAGGCCCTTGAAATGTGAACACTCTGTCATTCAATCCCAATCCACCCCGCAGTCTCTCGCGAATGTCTACGTCGTACTCCTGTGGATCGTTAAATATGACGTTCTGTGTATACAGCGGGTCCCAAACACTAAACGGCAAGGTACCAAGTAAAGTCTGAATGTATTTTCAGAGCGAGCGTGGATGTTTCCGCGATTAGACTTTTCTTGTAACTGAGGCAAATTAAAAGACTTCACCTGCCACAAAAACAACAAACGGTCGTATTGCAAAATCAACACTATGAATGACGGCTAACTCTCAACCGATTATTACCTTAATTAAATTGTCACCGACATACAGAGGACGTATTCATAGAACGTCGTGTATACGAAAATCAACATTAGCCTAACCTATCTACTGGAAAAAAACACTCTAAACTGATGTGTACAGTGGGGCAAGGCGAGGAAAACACCGGAGAGTCGGGGTGGGTAATGAAGTGGGTGGAGAATATGCACTACAAACCAATCAAAAGACAGGATATTTAGATTTAGGACTTTACAGATATTCTGTCATTGGTCATTGAAAATGCCAATCTTTGAGTCTCGCGAGAGAGAATTAAAATTACTAAACTTTCAAAGAAATGCTACGAAATGTAAATGATGCTAATGTTTACTCGCTGTAATCCAACCAGACAATGACAATAACAATGAGCTTATTATTGACGGTTTGTTTTTCAGGGAAATAATTATTGATAACGGTCAACTGTTTGAAGAGCAAAAAGTTACCACTTTGTGGAATGTAATTAGCGATCTTGTTTCTGCTGCCGAATGGTCATTTTTCAGGAGATCAGTAATATTTTGCTTTAACATTTACCCGTTAAGTGAAATATAGACAGTCGTATTATATTACTACTATTAAAATCAGTATATATGATTTATTATGTGTGGTATAAATTGGCTTAAACATATACTGTACTGCCGAAGTGCTTCTTAATTTATGCATTTTGATAGATGTCTCGTTGATTATAAGAAATAAAGGTGACAGAGTAGTTCTTCAGAACGATGACATACGAAAAACAAATCATGAAATTTGCAAAAGAACCTTTTATTTAGATCCGTAACAGGCTCCATTAATAACTACGAATAGATAATAGATTTGTGAAATACAAATAGCTTCTTCTTCTTCTTTCGACTGCTCCCGTTAGGAGTTGCCACAGCGGATCATCTCTGCTGTCCGCAAATAGGTTGATGATTTTAAAAGACTTCTGCTGCAACTGTATTGCCAATAACAACATTCTGCTAAGGTATGTAAAGTGCTGAGAAGGATTTTATTTTCAAAAAGGACTTTTGTTCGAACTGGTACAGTCAATAAAAAGCAAACATTAAATAAACTGAAACGTTTTTCTCTCGTGATCTGCGGTCCTTGACGCTTTAAGTAAAACTTTTGGTGATCAGCACATGTCAACGTCAGGCTTTTGAATTATCATACGAGAACACATGAGAAAAAATCAGACGAGAAAAGGTCATTCAGTTCTCGGCGTTTCTAGTTTTGCAAGACCTTAAATTGCTACTGTCTACCACTCTGCTTGGCAACTTATTCCAAGTGTCTGTGGTGCTCTGTCTAAAGAAAAACTTAATGTCTTTGCGAAATTTACCCTTACACGTGTCACCATTTTCCAGATGAACTCATTTTAAAGTAACAGTCTCAATCCACTGGACCAATTCCCTTCTTACTTGTAAAAACTTAAGTCATGTCACTCCCTAAATCTCCTTATGCGTAAACTGATAAGGCTCCGCTGTTTTAATCTTTCCTCAGAATTCATGCCCTGCAGTTCTGCAATCAACCTACTTGCAGAAAATTTACATCTTAGTCGGTATACGTTAAGTGAAAGCCCGCATCTCGGCATTACTGACGTTTCAGAAGACGTGCGCACCTGTCATTTGGTTTCAATGCGCAGTGCTGGATGACGTTATATGCACATCACGATTACATCTAACACGCCGTCTTTTATGAACAGACAGAAATTCTATTATCATCTGTGTCTGGCAAATCCGCCATGCGCCCTGGAGATCAGTGAAAGGAAGCTTTGACAGTTACCCAACACTTGTATGCATCACACATATTCATAGGTGGAGTCATTTCTGTTTTCTGCTTATGCAAAATCAACACCTTCGTATGCTTTACTGTCTCTTGAACTAGAATCTGTTATTCTGTCAGTAGTCATTGCTGAAGAACTGCCACTATTATAAGGGGACAAATTGCCTTTTCCTTCACACGCGTTACGATTTTACAGCCCGGCGTTTCCAACTTGCCATTCTGACTCAAACTCTACCCTGTCACTTGCTGTCACACGCCGCTGTTCACTGCGGATGCGTAAAAGACCGGGGTCAGTAAGCTGTGAGTGAGAATAGCTATCTGCGGGTTATCGCAAAGATGTTAACGTGGAATGGATATCGCTCCTCTGCTTACTCTCTAATTAATAATTGTGTTGCCAGGTTTGCTGCCCTCCTAGCATGTTTGAAATAGGGAAGGGGACGAAGAAGTCAGTTGATACATGCAGGATACCTATAGTGACTCATAATATAGGGTGGCCCAGATGTAATTAGGCAATTTTCATATCGCTATAACTTTTAAAGTTTATTATATAGAAAATCACCCGAAAAATCCCGGACCATCGAGAAGTGTGCGAACTAAAGACATGAAGAATCGTCTTTGCGCCGAACTGGAATCGTCCCCGCATAATTCAAAGTCATCCAGACGATCTGGATCTGCATAATTTATATATATATATATATATATATATATATATATATATATATATATATATATATATATATATATATATATATATATATATATATATATAATTAGATAAATTAAGTCCAATTCCTTGTTTGATGGTGTCCAAACCTAACAGTTAGATCATCAGATTTTAGCCCTTGTTTTTGTAAATAAACATTTTGTTTGGGTTATGTGATTGATAGAAGATGTTTTGTACCCCAAACACAGAATACATCTGTCCCAGAAGCCTCATGTTCAGAAAATACTTTATTTTCCACAATTGACTTCATAAGCTAAGCCTCTCCTTCATCATAAAGTAATTTCTCTCCACTCCACACTCTTAAACTATTGATTCTTTATTGGCACATCACTTGGTTGTGCAGTGTTTCACTCTGGGAAGTGTTCTTTATATATGAAGTTGGATGATGGACTTTGAAAAGGTTCCTATGTGGACAAAACAGAAATCTTTAAAGTCTAGTAGGATACCGATCAGGGTACAACAGATCAAGAAACTCTGAACTTAGCTTGTGTTATTGTATGGAGCAAGAGTGTACTTTTCGAATGAGGAGCACATTGATTTATAATCTGTTGTCATCAGTTCATGGCTATTTTTGGAGTCTGTTATAGATCGAAATAAAAGATTCTTTGGAGAAACCTCATGTAGGTGGTTCTTTTGGGAATCAAAAACATTTTCCCTATGGCATCACTCTGAAGAACTACTTTGACACCTTCATTTTTAAGAGTACAGGTGAGCTTTGTCGCTTATACTCCACTTCCGACATTGACTCACATCAGTGAGAAGGAGAGGTTCTTTCAATGCTAAACCCAGGAGTGTTTCTGATACATCACAAGCACACCTCAGAAGCACATACTGGAGGGCAGTTAGCTTGTCTCTGAAGAACACCAGTTCCCCACTTCAAATGCCATGTCCTGCAAGAGTCAAACCTGGAGACATTGTACATCATATAATTGAACTCTTATTTTGTTATCTTCACCTCCAATCACAATAAGTGCACATAAAATGGAAAATTAAGTAAAACTAGTTTGCCTAATCAGACAACATATTATGTGTGCCATTTAGTCTAGTAATCAGGGTTAAAAAAATATTGCAAATATATGTTTTTTGTCATTACATTTTTATTAGAAATATTCAATAAGAAAGCAAAACCTACAAAAAATAAGATCTGTATACTGCTCAGAAAACTGATGCGAACACTTAATCACCACAGTCTAAAACCAGGTCATTTAAACCTTGGGGATATCACTCTGTCCAGTAAGGAAGCATAACTGATTGTGAATCAACTTTACCTGCTTTGGTGCAAATGAAAGTGACAACAGGCACCTTGGAGAGGCCACAGGAAGACAAGTCCCCAAAAAAGGAATGGTTTTAAACGTGGTGACCACAGACAGTTGTTCTCTCCTTTTTCTTCTTGACTGATTCTTCCCTAGTATTACATTTTGCTAGTGTCCTTGACACTACTGGTAGTGTGAGGTCATACCTACAGTAGATTTAGGTTGCACAGGTAGTCCAGCTCCTGCAGGATGGCACATCCATACGTCCCATCTTGTGGACTTGAACCCAGACACAGACAGACGGACATCTTAAGTTCACCACACACTCTTTATTTACAACTATTTACAAGTCAATTTATGTGCACCACAAACCCCAGTGCCTCTTGCACCGTTCCCCCAATGTCCAGGCCTCACAATGCCTCTCTCTCCTGGCCGCCTCCAGTCCTCTCTCCAGCTCCATCTCTCTTCCACCCGACTTCCGCCATCGACTGAAGGGAGGCAGCCCCTTAAATAGGAACCCGGATGGGCTCCAGCTGCTTCCCGGCACTCCTCCGTAGCCATGCCCCATTGTGGCGGAAGTGCCGGCTGCGCACCTGGAAGCCGTCCAGGTGTCCCCTGTCGTCTTGCCCCCCAGCACTTCCTGGTGTGGCGGAAGTTCTGGGCTCCAGGGATATTCAGGCACTGGGGCGCCGCCTGGCGGTGGCCATGGGTCCCTACAGGCCTGGGCTTCTAAGCCCTTTACCCGAGGCCCCCAACATAACCAAGGCGGATGCCGGATGCCACAATCTCAAGAAGGTTTTCTGTATCTCCAAGCACAGTCTCAAAAGCATTGAGGAGATACCAGGACATGGGCCATTATACAAGAAGAGGTAGACAGGACTGTAGAAGGTTATCAACACAGCAGCAGGACTGGTATGTACTCCTTTGTGTGAGAAGGAACAGGAGTACCATCAGAGCCCAACAAAATAACCTCTAGGTGGCTACTGATCTACACATTTCAGACCAAACATCAGAAACAGACTCCATGAGGGTGGCATGAGGGCCCAACATCCTTTAGTGAGACCTGTGCTTACAGTCTATCACTGTGACATTCACCAGAGATTACCACAATTGGCAGCTCCACCAATGGCATCCTGTTCTCTCCACAGATGAATGCAGGTTCACACTGAGCACATGTGACAGACGTGAAAGAGCCTGGAGATGCTGTGGTGAATGTTAGGAAGCCTTCACTATCATCCAGCATGACCGGCTTAGTGGTAGGTCAATTTGTCTGATTAGGCATATCTTGGAAGGTCACACAGATCTCCACATGCTAGGCAATGGTACCCTGACTGCTATTAGGTACCGGGATGAGATCCTCAGCCATTGTCAGACCTTTGCTGGTGCAGTGGGCCCTGGTGCAGGACAATGACCAGCCTCATGTGTCCAGTGTGTGTAGGTAGTTCTTGGATAATAAAGACATTGATGTCATTTACTGGCTCACACGTTCCCCAAACCTGAATCCAACTCAGAACCTCTAGGACAATATGTATGAGAGCTTCCAATGCTGTCAAATAGCACCACAGACTGTCCAGGAGCTCACGGATGCCCTGATCCAAGCCTGGAAGGAGATCCCCATCTCATCAAGATCATGTTTTGACGTTATTGGGAGTACATACAGGCACATGGGGGCCATACACACTACTGAGTCACATTATGAGTTTCCACAATCATCTTCTTCTTCTTTCGCCTGCTTTTGCCACAACGGATCATCATCTTCCATATCTTTGTCCTCTGCATCTTGTTCTGCTACATTCATCACCTGCATGTCCCCCCTCACCACATCCATAAACCTTCGCTTAGGCTTTCTTCTTTTCCTCTTTCCTGGCAGCTCTATCCTTAGCATCCTTCTCCCAATATACCCAGCATCTCTCCTCTGCACATGTCCAAACCAGTGCAATCTCACCTCTCTGACTTTGTCTCCCAACCGTCCAACTTGAGCTAACCCTCTAATGAACTAATTTCAAATCCTATCCATCCTCGTTACACCCATGCAAATCTTAACATCTTTAACTCTGCCACTTCCAGCTCTGTCTCCTGCTTTCTGGTCAGTGCCACTCTCTCCGACCCATATAACATAGCTGGTCTCACTACTGTCCTGTAGACCTTCCCTTTCACTCTTACTGATACCCGTCTATCACAAATTACTCCTGATACTCTTCTTCACCCATTCCACCCTGCCTGCACTCTCTTTTTCACCTCTCTTCCTCAATCCCCAATACTCTGTACTGTTGATCCCAAGTATTTAAACTCATCCACCTTCGCCAACTCTACTCCCTGCATCCTCACCATTCCACTGACCTCCCTCTCATTTACACACATGTATTCTGTCTTGTTCCTACTGACCTTCATTCCTCTCTTCTCTAGAGTATATCTCCACCTCTCCAGGGTCTCCTCAACCTGCTCCCTACTATCGCTACAGATCACAATGTCATCAGCAAACATCATAGTCCACGGGGACTCCTGTCTAATCTCGTCTGTCAGCCTGTCCATCACCATTGCAAATAAGAAAGGGATCAGAGCCGATCCCTGATGTAATCCCACCTCCAACTGGAATGCATCCGTCACTCCTGCCGCAGACCTCACCACTGTCACACTTCCCTCGTACATATCCTGTACAACTCTTACATACTTCTCTGCCACTCCCGACTTCCTCATACAATACCACAGGCTCCCCTCGAGGCACCCTGTCAAATGCTTTCTCCAGGTCCACAAAGACGCAATGCAACTCCTTCTGGCCTTCTCTAAACTTCTCCATCAACATTCTCAGAGCAAACATCACATCTGTGGTGCTCTTTCTTGGCATGAAACCATACTGCTGCTCACTAATCATCACCTCACTTCTTAACCTAGCTTCCACTACTCTTTCCCATAACTTCATGCTGTGGCTCATCAATTTTATTCTCCTGTTGTTACTGCAGTCCTCCTTTTTTATATAATAGAGAGATGTAGACTGATACAATGAGTAAGACTCATTCACATTGCCAGTTCAGTTGTGATTTGTTACTTCCTGTACGAATGAGCGCCACTTAATATGTGCTTCAATTGCTAAATAATAAAAACTAAACCTATTTTCCTAATCCACTTTTCCGGGGAAGGGGCATGGAGCGGCTGCAGCCTATCCCAGCAATCACCAGGCGCAAGGCAGGAACAACACCTGGACAAGGTACCCAACAGTTCTTTGATTTAGTATGTTTAAATCATTACTTAAGTTGATTGAAAGCAGAAAATGACAATGGTTTGAGCTTTGAGTTCATGTTTAATTCAAACACATTGTAATCATAAAAAAAATATGTTCAGAAAAATAAGTACTTTTGTAAGAAAGTTAGTTATGCACAATTTGTTTATTAATAAATGGAAGACAAGATAGACAAACTATTAATAATTATCAATCTGAAAAGTAAAATGAGATGTCTAGCATTGCCTATATCTTTAAAATGAAATTCGGACATAAATAAAAAACCAACGATGTTGGTTATCAGTTGCTATAAGAATAAAAACTATTTTGTAAATATTAATAGTTAAAATAATGGTGAAAACAGTTCAGTTTCTCTCTATAAAATGTTCACACTCACACACACTCACTCTATACAGTTTAGAGTCTTTGAACACATATGATGTTTTGCTATGCAAGTACTTTCAAATTTACTGTCCTAACTATTATGGTTTCTGTCATGCTGAGTCGGTCTTTAGAAGGAGTTCATAAATACTTCAGTTGGTGGTTGGAAAAAGCCACAGACATCTTAAATTTGTGTGTGTTGGGTTATTGAGTGATTCTTAATTACCTGGAGTGAGTGTTGTCATGTGATTGTGCCCTGTGATGGACTACTGTCCCATCAAGGGCTTGTCTTACCTTGTGTATATTGCTACTGACATGGACCAGCTTCTGAAGATCTTGACTTAGGTAAAATTGATGAGAAAATACAGTAGATGGATGTATAGGTGGATTTGAAAATTGTGTTAATATTTCTTGATTGCCTGCTATTTAAACCTACAAAGATTCCCCTGCCTGGATGGCCAGTTTTGTTGGCCAAGCTGAAATTTGAATGCATACTTGCTAAAGGGGTAGTTGATGGTCTTTTTAAATGATTCACTGAGGAGGCATTGCATGGAATGCTGTGATTAGTGCTGGATATTTCACACCCCCATGGCCTTCAGACTCAAATCTGGGCTTAGTCAATGTCTGTGTTAAGTTTCATGTTCTCCGAGTTCATTAATTGGTTTTGTTTTTCTCTTACATGCCAAATAAGAAATTTGTCCCAGTATAAATTTCTATGGGTGACAGTGTTTGTGATATTTTGTCTTGCAATAAATACTCTCCATTCCTGGGCTTGCTTTGAATTCATTGTTACAGAAATTTGTTCCACACCACATTCTTAACAGATGATGATTATAAAATAGATGGAATGATTATTCAATGAGCATTGTTAACTGTTTCTAAATTTATTTCCCCTAAAGCTTTGTGAACCATTTCATTGAAGGAAGTCTAATTTGAAGGTCAGCCAGACTGAAAGTTCTCTGTTATTTTTAATAAAAAAAAAAAACAACACAAACACAACATTTATTTATATAGCACATTTTCATATAAATAACGTAGCTCAATGTGCTTGAAAAAAACCTTGAACAGAATGTGAATGTGTAAGGAGGATGTGCTCCCTTGTTCTGAATGGTTAACCCATAGGATATTCTATTTTGGCAAAATTAATAGCAAGTTAGTATTCTGTTCAAATTATTTTGGGGCCAGCTCATCAAGAAATTTTTTTTTCAGAGGATATTAAATAGCTCTAAAGGGTTTTGAAATGATACTTAGTATACATAGTATCTGACTGGTGGGATCAGTAATTCTTAGCCCTTGTTTACAATAAATTAACAACCTGGAATCATTCAGTTTTAGCCCTGACATGCAAAATGGAACACTACTTTGGGACTTTAATCTTATTTTTAAAGGCAATAATAATCCTGTTTACTACCATATTGACATATTCGAAGAATGATGATGTAGTAAACTGACAATCGGAACATTCTTTTTTAAGCATATTTTAAACAACCTTTTGTATTTCTCTGTGTTACAGTTTTAACTGCACACATATTTGGTTAGAGTCAAAAACTTAGCAGATCAGTTTTTCACAAAATGGACCCAAATACAAATGTGCCATTTTGTCCCATTAATTCTTCACTACCATATGCTTCCTTTTCAGCTTCTTAATATTACCAGTAACAGTATTGCTAGAGTATCATGATAAGCAAAGGCAGAATGCCATCGTTATCAAGGGTGCTGGTGAAGGGGTTTATGGGCTGTCAAAAATGATACACATTTCAATAAACATATAGCAGAAACCCAAATCTTTAAAACAATATATATATACATTAATTGTATATATATATATATATATATATATATATATATATATATATATATATATATATATATATTAATTACAGACATCCCTCTGCAGGCTTTACTTGTCATGAGAAATACAACCAGACCATATTTACACTCTCAGCATTTATAACAGCAACACAGAAAGAGCCAATTATCATCTTGCTCTGTCGAAGATGTAGTCTCTCTTCATGGACTAGATTGTTGAACTTCGAAAGGCCTCATGTTTTCATCTCGCATCATCCAAGGATGTTTAAGAATCTCCTCTAAAGAAGGACGGTCTTTAGGATTGAGGGAAAGACACCGCTTAATCAGATTCAGGCATTCTGGTAAAAGAAGAGAGAGAGAGAAGAAGTATCATTAGAGAGTGAACTATGATCAACCCTTCAAAGGAGTCTCTTGAAATGATTCTTTACCTCTGGACACTTTCCTGGGCAATTTTACTTTTCCTCTGATAGTCTCCTCTTTCCTCTCAAATGGCATAATCCCACAAAGTACCATATAAAGTAACACACCTAGTGACCACACGGTGGCTGGTTGGGCTTGGTAACGCAGTTTAGTGAACCACTCCGGTGGGGCATATTTACGGGAGCCTGGAAATTTACAGTAAGAACCTTTGATAATTTTAAAATGGGCAAGTGAATGACAGGTTATTCAATCAAACCTTGGACTAGCGTACTTACCCCTGTAGCTTGTATATTCCCCATCATGCAGCAGAGCTCCACACCCAAAGTCAATCAGCTTAATTTGGCATGTAGGGCTTTGGATAAGGAAGTTATCGACTTTTGCATCTCTATGGAATACTCCTCTGGCTTGGCAGTGTTGGAGAGCTTCCACAACCTGCAGAAAGATGCGTCGTGCAAACTGCTCCTCTAGGTACTCTCGTCGTTCCACAATAAAATCAAGCAGGTTAATGCAGGGCTTGGGATGCTCTAGGATGAGCACAATGTCATAGGGGCTGATACACCAATCCAAGAGCTGGATGATCCTGGGCGAAGCTGGAACCCTGCACACCATTTTCATTAGAGCAATTTCAATAGGGATTGGCTGTGACTCTTTGGGCTGTTAGTTAAAAACAGAGGGTAAAAGACAGACAAAGGTTAAATGTAAATCTATTCTTTTTTAATTTAAATTCTAAAATTCAGGGAATTGATATGCTGAACAATAGAAGTGTGTTCTTCCCAATGAGAACTGATTGTGCATGGTCAACAAGAGGAAGGAAAAGAGCAACATGCATAATTATACCTAGAGCAAAATGTGGATTTCCATCACAATGGGAGGAAAGTCCACAAATACAAGTGATGTGCAACACGGTGGTTGCCATCAGTTCAGGGTAAGAAGATGAACAGTAACTGGAGCCAAGATATGCTCACCTGCAGTAGTGTCACTGTGTGAAAATGAAGTTTATTTATTATTAGCTCAAGAAGTACTGTATACAGTGCAGAGATAAATATTTCCCTCTTCCATGTATCCTTTTAGACAAAGAATGGCCTCAAACCTTTAGACAATATGCAATGCAGTGCAGTTTTTTTAAATCATTGGTTTCTTTATTCAAAGAGCAAAATAATCCAACACACCTATCAACAATGTGAAACAGTTATTGCCCATATAATTTTAATACTTGGTTGCAGCACTTCGGCAGCAGTAATCAACCCTAACCCTAACCCAAACTATACAATAATTTCATCCCATTCTTTCACATCGCTCTTTTTTGCAGAACCTCTTCAATTCAAGACACATTGATAGGTTTTCACACATAAACTGCTCGTTTTAGGTCCTGCCACAGCAGTCAAGACATTCACTAGACTAGGCCACTCCAAAACTTGAATTTATTACTTCTGATTCATTCAGTGGTAGAATTCTTTTGGTGTTCTGGGTGATTGTCCTGCTGCATAATTATGCTTCTGCTTAAGGTCACAGTATAATGAAGAATTCATTGTTCCTTCAATGATGGCAAGTCTTCCAGGTTCTAAAGCAGCAAAGCATCCACACATCTTCACTATATCATCACTATGTTTTACACAGGTATTATGCTGTTACTGCCAAACTCTGCATTAGCTGTATGCCAGACATAGACCATGTATCATCCAAAGAGTTCTACTTTTGACTTGTCTGTCAATAGAACATAATTCCAAAAACTGCGGAAATCATGTTTTCTTCATAAATGTGAAGCAAGCACATGGATGTTACTCTGGAATAGCAGAGATTACCTCCTTACTACTCTCCCATTTTCTCCCAGTCTCCTTGTTAGCGTGGACACTGACTTTAGCTGAGGCTATTTAAGTCGTATGTTCTTCAAATGTTTCTCTTGGATCCTGAATGACCTATTGAATGAATGATTACTGTACCCTTGGGACAGTTTTGCCAAGCCAGTTTTTTCTGGGGAGATAGATAGATATTCCCAACTATTCCAAATTGTCTCTTATAGAGATAACGGTTCTCAGTTTTGTGGTGGAGTAATAGAGTCTGAGAAATGGCTTTGTAACACTTCTCAGATTAAGAAGTTTCAACAAACCTTTTTTTCCTCATCTCTTCTGAAATTTTCTGTGATCAAGGCATGCTGTTCTTCTAGAGACCTTGGGGTGACTACTTGTGTCTCATGATCAAGGTAAATATATGGAGCAGTGTTGTTTGAAGTGGTCTGGCTAAATTGAGTCAACTGATTTGAATTAGCAATTAAATTTGGTCAGCTGTCTTAGTAGCTTAGAGGACAATTACCTTTTCACATAGAAAGTACAGGTGCTTGATAACTTTATTAGATAAACATATTACCTAGAAATTTAGGAAGGATCTAACAGGTTTTCTGTGGTTAGATTTATCTAATATTACATTTTGTCCCAAAATATTCATTGTAGAACAAACAGAAAATAACAGGAAGGGTGGTAAATACTTTTTCACAGCACTGTAGGTTTGTGTGTGTTGTAATTTTCACTGACAGCTAGGTGGCAGCAGGGAACTTCAGGATATGACTGCTATGGACCTGAAATTTACTATCAAGAAATGGGGTCCCCCAGTACAGTTCTAGGTGTTTGGTTTAGAAATGGCTCAGTGTTGTGACCTAGTGGCCTTAGCCCTTTATTGGTAAATAACTTGGTACCAGCAGCAAGTCTTGGATTATCCCAGTAAATAGGAGGAATATAGATCATCATGGCTAGATAACAATGGGACAGAGGGCAAGGTGGTGAGCAAGACCATACAAAGGAATGGGAAAAACAGACAAAGCCATCTCCTTTAAAAAGTAGAGTGATCGCTGCACCTACTATTTTACTCCTAGTTCTAGTGATTATACAATATACCTGTATATCTTCTGTATCAAAAACCTCCACGTTAGGGTGTGAACGTGAAGAGCAGATGATGTAATTTCACAAGAGAAACAGATCTTGTAGCAATAAAGGATTAAAATGATGATTCTGATATATTTGCACAAATATGTGTCTAATTTGATATTTTGTTATTTGTGTAAATCCAGGTTAATATTGCTAATACTGTGGGAAACATTGCTTCTTGACTAGGCCATTGTCTTTAAAGAGCTTCCATATTCTTTCACTGACTATGCATATTTTAATTCTGTGTAATTGTTGTATCTTCCACATTACAATGATGTGTCTTGTTAACTGGTAACTCTTAACTGGAGAGCAAGTGCACATGTGTATACCCAATTCTGAATTGGTGCTCATTTAGGGGCAATTCCTTCTACCTTATGCCCAATTCAATCAGAATAATCTCTGGCTTCTGAAACTTTCTAGCAGATAAAGTTGGATCATAAATAAATTAATTGCCTTTTGCTCATTATTCATTCTTATTTTCAATATGATCTATTTATATTGCCAACTGCCCTTTGAAGATAGATGAACAGGTGCATTTGCAGTGTCTTAACTATTCACCTTCTTAAAAGATTTCACATTTTATTGATAATGTTGAATCATAATTGATTTGACTTTTTGACACTGATCATCTTATATCAACATGAAAACAGATCTCTGTGAAGTAATTGATCACATCACATTAACATTATTTACTTTTTTAATGTGATACACTTACATCAGCGGTGTAGACATGTGGTTTTAGAAGTTACATAATCAGTTAAATGGTGATCACCTGTCTGTAGACAAGTGGTTTGTGTTGATTGCTGTAAAACTGCACCAGTATGTGGAAGGTTCAGCTTGTAGTGAATCAGCATTGTGGCCTAATCTACACAATGATGACAAAAGAAGAACACTGCTAACAGCTCCATGATTAGGTGATTGAAAAGTCAGGGGATGAAGACAAGGAAATATCTGAGCCACCGAATATCCAGTTAAATCAATCATTAAGAAATCGAAAGAGTATAGTACTGCTGTCAATCTGTCTAGAGCAGGAGAGATAGAGCAGGAACAAGACTAGTTAGGAAGACCACCAAGAGACCTCTGAACTCTGAAGGAGTTACAAGGTGCAGTGACAAGAATTGGAGAAACCGTGCAGACTAAACATTATGTTTGGCTGAAACCAAACATGCACATTTTCAAAAACACAGCATCCCCACTGTGAAGGACGGAGGTGGCAGCATCATTGTCTATGGATGCTTCTCTGCAGTATTGCTTGTAAGGGTCAGAGTAAAAAATTAATGCAGCAAAATACAGGGAAATCCTGGAAAGAAACCTGATGCAGTCTGCAAGAAACCCTTGACTTGGGAGAAGATGTGTTTTCCAGTAAGACAACGACTCCAAGCATAAAGCCAAAGGTGTAGAGGAATGATTTAAAATCAGCAATGTTAATGTCTTGGGGTGGTTGAATCACAGTCTAGATGTCAATCTAAATGAGAATTTCAGGTTGAATTTTTTAAAAATCTCTTCGCTTTTGATCATTATGCAATCTGAAAGAGCCTAAGTTGTTTTGTATAGAGGAGTGGGTAAACATTAAGAGTCTCCATATGTGCCAAGCTGATAGAGATCAGTGAATACAGACTCAGGGCATTTCATGACTCCAAAAGGCATATCTAGTAATTACTGACTTGAAGGGGGGGAATACTTATGTGATCAATTATTTTGTGTTTTATATTTTGTGAAAGTGGGAGGGAGGACAATTAATTTCTTACCCTTGTTAATGTCCCCCAGGCCACTATAACACAATAAGGGTTAACAAAGCAGATATGCTGGCCCTTCCAAATTATACTCGGTGGTGGGAGACGTCTGCAGGGAAACCTAGTGCTGCTAGGGGGAGCTGCTCAAGTGTACCTGCAAACCTTTGAGCACTGGCCAAATAACCCGGGAACAGTAGTAAGATTTCACAGAAAGTGGGATGGGGAACCCATTGATTGTTAACCACAATTTGCAATTAAATTAGACCACTTTATAGAGATCTGTTTTCGTTATGATGTTAAATAACCATTCTGTTCATCAATGTTACAAAATCCAAATTAAATCCACTGTGATTGAAGGTTGTATAACAATAAAATGTAACAGTTATCAAGGGGGAAATGTTTTTTATAAGCACTTTATTAGGTTTAAAATAACTTTACGTTATTTTTTCCTTTAATTGACACCACATTATACCTCCAATGCTAAATACAAAGCAGCATGTTACAGGAATCACACGATTGAAAACGTATGTTCTACACATCAAGATGCATTTTTCTTTTTTTATACTTGGTTACTTACAAACTGGACCCACTCTGCCACTGTTTCTCTGCTCATGGCTTTGATGGCAACCTACAGACAGAAAATACAAAACAGCTTAGATACATACTCATCAGTGTTGTCTACTTTTTCCATTGTCTGAAGGTCTTACACTCTTTGTGTTTCTGCAATGTGTGCTCAACTGTAAATAGAGTATATTTTACACAATTGGAAGGCATATGTAGAAATGCAAAGTAGAAGTTGAGGTAGCACCTATGTATGGCACTAGGCTTTGGACCTGTAGGAGAGAGAACTGAGAGAAATAGATATTAGCAGTATGCATTCACAAGACTGGGAGTCATTGGGACTTTGAAATGAATGCCAAAGAGTGTGTCATTTTTTCATACACCATATTATTACTGTGTTACATAATATTGTAACCAGGTGATAACAGATAAAACAGAAGTAAAGACAGTCAAAGGTTTCTTTTGTCTCTACGCAGATATGATATTAACTTTGATGAAGCAAGATGGAATGAAATGAGCCTTTTAAGCAAAAACAACTACTGTGACAAACCTGGATGTGTTAATGTAATCTAGGATGTAATATTGACAACTAATGCCAGAATAATTGATAGTAAAGACTTCTTAGCCGAAATAATGGTGGTGTAAAAAGGACTATCAAGAACATATAATGAATGAAAATGGAGGCTTTAGGATTGGTGCACCAGAACAGCAGCAAACCAGCTATTTTTAGACTGGATTAGACAAAAATGAGTCATGGATAGATGGATATTCAGAAGTCTACAGAATACTGCCAGACACGTTGGAAAAAGTACATTCTAGTTGAAATTAAAATATTTCGGTAACTTAATAAGAAAAGAAGGATTTTCTAAAAAGCGTTAATGTTGAAAATGTTGACGTTTGGAAAAGATGGAAAGGAAGGCAAGATGGTCACCACCACATAATGTAATTTTAAAAAATGTTTGAAAGAATGTAATTGACAAAAAGAAGCTCATATACAATTGTGAATAAGTAAGATAAAAATGAATAAATGGTTAATACAAGTGTTCTACATAACCAGTAGGTTATGCAACTAGTACAACATAGAATTATTCAGCAGAAACTACTAGATCTCCCTTATACCAACAGCAGTATACCTGTATAATACCTGACTGTGACGGTAAGTTTTCTTTTTTTTTTTAGGTTTCTTTCTGGCGTGGGCTCAAACCATAGTGTGTGTAGATTTATTTATTTTTTGAGCTTCTGTAAAAAGTCATATTTCCCTCTGGGAAAATCTATCTATCTATCTATCTATCTATCTATCTATCTATCTATCTATCTATCTATCTATCTATCTATCTATCTATCTATCTATCTATCTATCTATCTATCTATCTATCTAATCCTGCCTACTATACTAAAAATAAAATCTATCTATCCATCCATCCATCCATCCATCCATCCATCCATCTATCTATCGGCATCCTGGAGATTAGAAGATGTCTCACCTGCACCTGCACCGTCCCAGCAGAGAAGAAGATGGTTCCTTACCTGGACAAGAAGGCCCAGAAAAATGGACAGACATTCCAACCAGACATGTGTGTAGCACCTTCCCAGACCAGGATAAAACAGGACAGGGAAGGACTGTCTCTGGTGGTATTTATTCCCTCAAGTGGCTAGATGGCAGTGGCTCTTGATATTGGTGACATTTTGGGAACTGGCAGGGAATGCTGGGAGTTGTAGTCTAGCAGTACAACCCTGCTAGGATCCATGGGTGCTGCAAAAGAGCACTGCAGGGAGATGTACTCCTTGTTATGTGAGACTTCCCTGTGACCCAGAAGTACTTCCAACGGGCAACAACACTGGCACCAGTCGTAGTCCTGGGTCCTCAATAAAGGGGACAGCACTCCCTTGTACATGCAGGTTAAAGCTGGGAGGAAGAAGTGGAACACTCAACTGGAGGAAGTCAGTGTGGTGGTGAGAGGAGAGGTGCTTGTTGGAGAAGTAAGTTGTGCTTGGTGCTTTTTTTGTGAGGTTTTGTGAAGTTCCATGTCTTGGTGTGTTCGTGTTTGGGGCTCCCTTTCACGCTCTATCTATCTATCTATCTATCTATCTATCTATCTATCTATCTATCTATCTATCTATCTATCTATCTATCTATCTATCTATCTATCTATCTATCTATCTATCTATCTATCCATCTATCTATCTATCTATCTATCTATCTATCTATCTATCTGTCTGTCTGTCTATTAGAAATGCTAATTTGAAGTGTTCATCTTACTGGTACGTCATCAGCTTTCCTTCTTGCTGCATATACTTCTCCAAATCCTCCTATTCCAAGTAGAGATACAACATCATAGTCATCCAGGAAGGTTCTCCAATCTGAAATAAAATCATTTAAACTGAGGGACAGCACAATGTATTGCAAAATTTGACATGAACTCTAATGTTAAATTGAACTTATACAATATAAAACTATAAAGTATATAAATGTGCCATTAGGGTTTAAGATCATTTTGTCATTTCCTACCATGGATGTTGTCAGACTCTGAGTTTGAGTGAGAGGAGGAACTATATTTTGCAGGGCAGGTCTCAGGAACTGGAAGTTCTTCTTGCAGCCCCTCGATCTTATTGAATTCCTCTGTAGAGAATATCAAATGTAGTTGGAAGTAAGGACTCTGCTATTTGTTTTGTGAATTACGTTACTGCAGGTACCTTTATATATAGAAGACAATTCACATCA
Source organism: Polypterus senegalus (assembly GCF_016835505.1). Classification (NCBI taxonomy): domain Eukaryota; kingdom Metazoa; phylum Chordata; class Cladistia; order Polypteriformes; family Polypteridae; genus Polypterus; species Polypterus senegalus. The sequence continues at coordinate 29,315,628 of NC_053163.1, forward strand.
CACAGGGATGTTTCCATTTTAGAATTTCCAGTAGACATAGAAGTTGGAATAGATAAGGAGGAAGAAGAAGTAGTAGTAGTAGACAGGATTACTGTATCACTGCTTATATATAACACCTATGAAATAATTTGCAAAAACCAATTGCAATATAGCACTAAGCTTCTTTAATAAATAGCTGTTTGATAGCTTAGATGAATTGACTACAAGTACATGGAATTAAAGTTCATGTTAATCTGGTATTCTGTAAACTTATGGAGATGCAAGGATATGGTAATACCTAATTGTAATTCTTATATAATTCTGTATGATTTCTCACTTCCCTATGTGAGCTGATAACTCCATGTAAAGCTAACAGCAGTACCTGCTGTCACAAATGGGCTGGAAGGCTCAGTGTCATCTCCTGTTTTGTTTTCTTGTGTTTGATCCTCTTCTGGTCTCCTTTGCTCATTCTTAACAGAAACAAAACATACACAAACCACCCAATGAGTACATAAATCCATTTTCCAGTCTGATTAACTGAAGTAAACTGAGATAGACTATAAAATGTTATTTTGCATTTGTAATAGCACTTCTCATTGGCAAAAATGATTTAAATGTGTAGAAAAAATATCTTCTCTACAGTAAATAACAAAACTAGTAATTATGCAATTCTTCTTACTGTACCCATTAGTCAAAATGTAAATATTATTAAATATAAACTATATAATTGTGCTTTCCATCCTCAACTTCAGGTTGCTACACGATCCTACATTATAATCCTAACATTTCAGGACTGAATAAAGTAATAAGCATAATAATAAATTCACAAATAAATCTCTATATTTCTAAGACAAGACATAAAAATAGTATTTAAAGCAGAACAGTAAAATATGCAGAAAAAAACAAAAATGAAGCTACCATTTTACCTTACTTTAATTCAGTGATTAGAGTGGCAGCCTCGCATATCCATCAACCCAGAATTAAATCCCAGCCCAAGTGGTGCCTGTGAGCAGTTTGCATGTTTTCCCTTTGCCTGACTGTTTTTTTATCTGGGTACATTAGCCTTCCTCGCACATCTTAAAGAAGTGCATGATATAAGTTTATAGCTTAATAAAGTTATTACTGTCACCCGGGTGGATTTCGAATAGGGCCCTCAGGCTTGAGTCATTGGTCAGGCCTTACTTAGGTGTTCTAAAGGAGCCTGAGAAAAACTTTAGGAATCACCAACACTTGAATAGGCGCTGCTCAAGAACAGCAACTGGTCTGAGGATATGCAGCAGGTGTATGGATAGCAGTAAAAAATAAAATAAAAACACAAACAGAATCTGCCATTTTGAGTGACTGGAAAGAAAGGGACAGAGGATGCAATGGTAAAGCTTAGAATTATACTTGATAGCCACTGCAGCAGAGTGTGCCACGTCAAATATTACAAATAAAGGCAGTCTGATCATTCAGATAAAGAAAGAGAGAAAAAGAGAACAGAAAAGATGGAGGAATAGATATTTTAAAACATTATTGATATTTTCGCAGTAACAGTTATTTGCAGCTGTTTGGGTAAAACTAAGACATAATGAAGACAAAACATTGGCAAAATATACATGTAAAAAAATAAATAAAATGAAAATACATCAGCTGGTTTAAATTTTTCACCAGTTTACAGACTCTTTGTCTCCCTTTCTTCAAGGGGGTCATATGCCTCAGCTTCTCCATGACCCTGCTCAAGATAAAGCAGGTTTGGAAAATGAATCAGTGAATAAATGAATGTAAAAAATAAAACAAAAAACAGAAACACGTTAGGAGATTTAGTTTATCATCAGTTAACAGAATACGGGTATTTCTGCCTAGCTACCCATAAACCTTACCTGTTTGTTAAGTAGAGATATGGCCAGCACAGTACTTGTGCTGGCTACAGTTTGTATCATTTCATTGCCAAATGACCTTTCTAAACTTAATTTGTTAACAAAAACACTCTGGGGGCAGCACGGTGGCGCAGTGGGTAGTGCTGCTGCCTCACAGTTAGGAGAACCAGGTTAACTTCCTGGGTCCTCCCTGTGTGGAGTTTGCATGTTCTCCAGGTGTCTGTGTGGGGTTCCTCCTGGTATTCTGGTTTCCTCCCACAGCCCCAAGACATGCAGGTTAGGTGCATTGGTAATTCTAAATTGTGCTTTGTGTGTGCCCTGCAGTGGGTTGGCGCCCTGCCTGGGGTTTGCTTCCTTCCTTGCGCCCTGGGATTGGCTCCAGCAGACCCCTGTGTTAGGATTTAGCGGGATGGATGGAAAACACTCTGCTCAATTATGTAAAGAGTAAGGAGCGGTTTCATTTCAGAAAGGATTCTTCCCTATTGTGCAGAGCTCACATTAAAGTTGTCAAGAAAATGCTTGAAAAGTACTGTATGCTTTTTCACTCTTGATTCACATCCAGAATGGTCCATGAAATGTTTGTTGATCAGTTCATTTCAACATCTTGTCTTTAAATTATTATATTCAATTAGCGAAAGCTGCCCTAATTCTGGATGTTCTTAAGAAATTGTCATTTTTTATGCTCTTATAGACGTCCATAGAAGACAACATCCCTACCAAAAAATAAAACATCTAAATGACATTGTTTTCATATTCCCTGACATTGAAACATTCTAAACGGAAATCCCACATGTGCTGAAAAAAGGGAAATGACAGGTTGTTAAATTTACAAAAAAGTATTTAGTTTATATTACATGTATTGTTTATGTTTCACTTTTGGACATAACTCGATCATGTTTAACTGGGATGTACAATACTGGAGTCCAAAAAATGGCTTAAAAATTGGGTTTAGGGCTAAAATAAAAATCAAAAAGCTCAACATCTTGCATAATTAGACATCAAGATGAGACAAACAGTGTACCACATGTGGGGGTTTTCTCCAACAGGTGAGCTTCAAAGAAAAACGGACAAGTGACAACACGTGAATTGTGGCAGCACAAGTACGCAGCACATCACTCAAATGTTTTTGTAGTGTTAATCGCAGTACTTGTGCTGGCTACAGTTTGTATCATTTCATTGCCAAATTACCTTTCTAAACTTAATTTGTTAACAAAAAACACTCTGGGGGCAGCATGGTGGCGCAGTGGGTAGCGCTGCTGCCATGGAGTAAGGAGACCTGGGTTTGCTTCCCGGGTCCTCCTTGCGTGGAGTTTGCATGTTCTCCCCATGTCTGCGTGGGTTTCATACCACAGTCCAAAGACATGCAGGTTAGGTGCATTGGCGATTCTAAATTGTACTTGTTGTGGGTGGGTTAGTGCCCTGGGGTTTGTTTCCTGCCTTGCGCCCTGGGATTGGCTCCAGCAGACCCCATTGACCCTGTAGTTAGGATATAGCGGGTTGGATAATTAATGGAATTTTTTTTCTACCTTCGAAGATATTTTCTTTTTTTTTTTTTTTTGACATTAAAGAAAATTGCGAAAATTTTTAATTTAAATACACTGGTTTAGAAAACGAGTGACGGTGAGGAGGCAGCTGAAATTAAATGGCATGATGGCGGCTTCGCCTCTAGAACCGGGCCTACTGCTGAGATGGCATAAGGGGCCGACTCTGCAACAACGGAAAGTCCCGCTAGCTGTAGCTCAGATACTGCATGCTGGGACAAAATTGGTGAACCCATAAGGAGATACTGGGTTAATATTGTACCTAAGAAAATGTCAGAACAAAGACGCAGATGTTGCTGCCTCAGAAAGACAACACAAACACCAAAAGAAAATTGGCATGAATGTCGAGGTAAGCAAACCTCTCCACAAATAGACTAACGACTGATGGATGTGCCCAACGGTCTTTGTTTTATCAGGACACTCGCAAGCCCAGACACTCAGACTCTTCGCTCAGTCTCTCGAGAGCCCCGAGTTTACAATTTATTCAAAATCATCACCTTCTTATTATTCACTATCAATATAACTAGAATGTCATTGCTTAAGAACTATATTATAACATGACAAATTGTTTTCTTTTGCATACGCTTTCTGTTCTTACAGCCTGTTCAGCTCGCACAATAATTCGTTACAGTACGGAAATAGTGTTAGGTGTATCTGTACTTTATTTGAGTGTTTATATTTCTGACAACTTTCACTTTTACCTTCACTACATTCCCTAAGCAAAAAAAGTATACTTTTATTCCCTTAAGCATCTTCTCTACAATAAAAAAATAAATAAGGTTGGAATCAGAGATCCTGGTTTGCAATCACGTCGGTCAATCGCGATAATGCACAGGTGCAAATGAAAGCACTGAGGTAAGTTCATTTAATTTAGTTATCATAATTAATATGATATTTAGCTGATGTTGGATGTTCAGAGCCGTAGCGTGGCAAAACGAAGCCTGTTGCCGAAAGGAAAATAAACGCCCTTCTTCAATTAAAATGGATAAAACAAATTGTATTTACAAAGAAAACAAAAAATAACATTTTTGAATTTTATTTATTTACATAAACAAATTTAAAATACTTTTGATAAAATTTACACAATATATAAAAAAAAAAGATTCAGGGCAGTATAAAATTAAGCCGTGTGTAACGGTCGAACGCTTTATACGCCCTACATACTAATATACTACACAAAATAAACTCACCTTAAATAACGGCAGAAATACAGTGCACTGCTAGCGTAGAGAATCGAGCAGATAGAAGATCACTAAGAGAGCGTAATGACTGCTTGTGTTTCGCGACAGTAAAGGCGCGCACCGCTCAGTTGTGCTTTACATATTAGTGGCGTGCAGTGCGCCATTCTCATTGAGATTTTACTTAGAATTTCACTTTTAATTCCAACAATTCCGCTCTAATTGTAAAAGACCATAAAAAAAATTTCAATGTACAAGTATTTTACAAAATCATACAAAACAAAGGGAAATACTGTATCTATAAACGTTGTACTAATTTTCAGTGATATTAACGTTTTATTATAGTTGGAACATAGCGGTTGGATAATGGATGGATTAATATGTCTTTATTTATTTATTTATTTTTTATTTATTTATTTATTTATTTATTTTTCTTCTTTTTAACCCGAAAAATCCACGCCGTCAATCAGCGCCCTTCGATGATCGGCGCCTTGTGCGGGTGCACAGTTCGCACCACCCACGGTCTATTGCTAATAACATCTGACTCACAAATATAAAGTTTACCGCTGAATTCCGCAGAATTAATTCTACTCAAAGCTCAGAACAAAACTGTCCATTATTGTGAAACACTCTCATAAGTTATTACCTGCCGTTCGGATATTCCCTAGAGTAACTATTATTTACACCGGGGGAGGGAATACTCGTGGTTGTGGCAATTTAAACAAGAGCATTCAAAATTCAGTTAATACATTTAAAAAAAATGATCATTACTGTCAGTGGCACAATTTAAGGGCTAGCTGATGCACATAATTAACTTATTACAGTTGTAGATGGGGCAGATCTCTTACTGACATGATTTAATTTACAAAAAGATATATATGTATATTTTTATTTCACCAGCTATACATATTGCCTTTGATTCCATATGTTTCCTCTGATGATTACACCTGGCAAGTTTTTGAAAGTTCAGGAATAAAAAATATACATACATACATACATACATACATACAAAACAGTTTATTCGTACATTATTATGTATTTATTAATTTTTATATTATTTTTATTATTTGTCAGATTTTTATTATTATGAATGCGTGTTTGAGTGTAGCTGTCATAACCCTGCATGACTTTCTCCATACTGTAAACCTACTTTTGCCCACCCCTATTATACATATGGGTTTTTGTTCTTACTTTATTCATGGTCAGTAATTTATTAGATTTTAGTGCTACACAAAACCTTGTTTAACACACAGTGACTATACTCCCACTTTACCATAATTCCTGAATTTCCCCAAGGGATTAATAAAGTTTATCTAATCGAAATACCACACTCACTAATTGCAGGCCGCTTTAAAAATATAAACCAAGCTGACACACACACGTATATAAAAAAATATCGACGGCTCAGAATAGCAGTGGTCTAGCAATTTATAAGTTGCATACTGTGGTAGTAAACAGAGTACCCCAACTAAATTAACTGTATTGTGAAATTATTTAAATTATTTTGTGAACAATACCTCTGTATTCCTTTGTACTTGAAAAAGCTGATGGACCTCCTCTATATCTTTGGTCAAGACTTTTTGAAGGCCTTGTAGCTCAGCTTGTTGTTCTTCCCTCATTAGGTTCAGTTTCTCTATTGTTTCGTCTCGGAGATGTTCGATCTTAATATCAAGGTGTCTCTTGATCTTCTGCATCTCCTCTTCCAAAGTTATATGTAACTGCTTCATCTCCAGGTTTCGATTAGCGGTCTTGTTATTTTTCCACTTCCTAAATGTCTTGCGTATGTAACTCATCTCGCTACAAAAATGTTGCTGTAGAATTGGAAGGAGTAAAAAAAAAAAAAAAAAAAAAAAAAACTAAAGACAGAAAAACTTTGAAATTAAATAGCTGAGTCACCCAATAGATATGTTGCTGGGTCCTAGTCCCGGAGAAGATTGACGGGATTATCAAATGTTGTGAAGTAAAAGGATTTTGATCGATGTTCTAATCCGTGACGTCACACAGCAGACTACTGCACGTTTGCTCATGCGCCGTGTTTGATTCTCAGCCTCGGAAATTCGAGCCCTTTACACGTTAGTTTAACAAAATAGAAAATAAAGACATACACAACATAACATTCCTGAATTCTCACACGCATTAAACAGACCAGTGGAAACTCACCAAAAACGGAGATGTATAGAGTATATATTCCTTATAATAACTGCAGATGGCTCACGGATGTCCTATTGATTGTTCTCCATTTAAATCAAGGATTTTTATCAGTTACCAATTAATTTCGGATTTTCCCCAATTTGCTTTACCCGTAATTTCAGGACGTTGCTGGGGCAACTTCTTTGTCTGCTGGCAGAAGCACAGTCTAAACTAAAAGGACAATCAAATGGCATGCTTTTTGTATTAACTCATTTTTAGCAAATCGAATAAATCTTTGGTCGCGGCGCTCTGAATGACACTCAACATTTCTTTAAAAGCCCCTTCAATAAAATTCCCTGTTTTTTTACTAAAACGCCAGTTTTTAATTTCAACGTTTTAATGCATGAATTATGACGTACTGAATCGGCACTTTTTCCACAATGTTTTGTTCTTCTTTAAGCATGACAGAAAATATTTAAAAACTTAATTTCATTTGACATGTATATTTTTTAAAGAGTTCCAAATGTCCATTCCGGATGACAGTATGCTTTTGAGCGTCCAAATACAAGTAAAATGTGTTAATAAACTAATGAATGAGAATAGTGTATTGCTTGAAAATTTAAAAAAGAAAAATGGAAATTTTAATACTGTAAAGCTATGAGAACATAATGTTTTAAAATGTCAAAAGCAACACGTTTACTGGATACATGCCAGGCACTGGCAGTGGTCACATCGGCGAACAAATACAGCTACACTCATTCCCACTGTGCTGGTCTGACTTGGCCCAGCTAGACCCTGCAGGTACCCGATAGATGTGGACACATTTGTTGGTACCCTTACAGCTCACTGAAAAAGCGCTGCATGCCTCCTGAGAAATGACAAAATGAAAAGCAATTGTCCCCTGTACACCTGCATGCCTTTGACATGTCATTGAGTAAAGCCAACCAAGTGTGAAAATAGATCAAGTGTTGCTTATTCTAAGAAGGGTAGTCAATCTAAAGTTAGAAAATGGGATCTCAATACACTTGTGCCACCTGCCTGGAAGTACTGGGATTCCAGCAGAATCAAAGGTTATGTCCTCACCAACCACTCATTCACTGCTTTCTTCATGTCATCATCTGTCGATGACCACCCAGATGTCTTTTAGAGGTCCAACAAGGTGGACACGGTGCCAAATCTGGTGAATAGGAAGGATGTGGCAATATCTCAAACTTCAGTTTTTCCAGACAAGCCTTGGTGTTCTTAGCACTATGTGGGCGTGTGGGTGGGCATTGTCTTGCAGCAAAAGGACTCCTTGAGCCAGCATTTCCCATCGCTTGGATCAAATAGTAGGCTTCACATTGGTCTCCAGCAAGTCACAGTAACTTGCTCTAGTGACTGTAGTAGCCCTAGGCATGTAGTGTTCGACAATAACTTGGGTGGATGAGTGGTCGCATGGACAAGACAAAACCTTTGATTTTGCTGGAATCCTAGCACTTCCAGGCAGGTGCATTGAGAAGGGTGGAGATGACATTGAGAAATGACATGAGCAGTTTTGTTGAGGTTCATTCCATTTTCTAATAAACCCCATTTTCTAATTTTAGCTTGGCTCTCCCTCTTACAAAGATATTCTAAAATGGCGTAGACACATTTGTTGGTACTCCTATAAAAGATAATATAATATTGGATTAGAGTGATTTTTCACTCTAATTGTTTTCTTGAATAAGTATCAAAAGTTACCAATCATGCAATCTGTCATTGGGCCCATGTAAATGGAGAAAAGTCATCACACTGCTGTTTGGTATCATTGTCTGTATCACACTGGACATGGACCACAGAAAGCAAAGGAGAGAGTTGTCTGAGGCGATCAGAAAGAAAATCATAGAGAAGCATGTTAAATGCAAAGGCTGTAAGATCATCTCTAAGCAGCTTGATGTTCCTCATACAACAGTTGCAAATATTATTAAAGAGATTAAGGTCCATGGGACTCTAGGCATCCTCCCTGGATGCATCTGCAAGAGGAAAATTGACTCCAGAATGGACAGAAGGATAGCGAGACTGGCAGATAAAAATCCAAGAAAGAGAAGCTGAACTCCAACGTCAAGGTCTATCAGTGTCCAATCGCACCTTCCATCACCTTTTGCGCAACAGTGGAATCAATGGAAAAAGACCTGTAGAAAGAAAAAAATAAAAAAGCTGACTGTAATTTGCTAATTGACTGTAAATTTGCCAAATTGCACGTTGACAAGCCACAATCCTTCTGGGAGAAAGTCTTTTGGACAGATGAGACAGAACTGGAACTTTTTGACAAAAAACATCAGCTCTGTGTCCATAAATGAAAAAATGAAGCTTTCAAAGATAAGATCACCATACTTAGTGTGAAACATGGAAGAGGCTTGGTTATGTTTTGGGGCTGCTTTGCTGTGTCTAACAGCTTGGGTGTCTTGAGTCTGTCCAGGGAACAATGAAATCTCAAGATTATCAAGGCATTCTGGAGTGATATGTACTGCCCAATGTAAGAAATATCTGTCTCAGTTGCAGATCATGGAGCCTGCAACAGGATAATGAGCCAAAACACACAGCTAAAAGCACCCAAGAATGGCTAAGAACAAAACACTGGACTATTCTGAAGTGGCCTTCTAGGAGTCCTGATTTGAATCTTATTGAACATCTTGGAAAGAACTGAAACATGTCATCTGGAAAAATCCCCCTTCAAACCTGACACAGCTGCAGCAGTTTGCTCTGGACGAGTGGGCCAAATGACCTGTGTACAGGTGCGGAAGTCTCATGGAGAGCTGCAGGAATCGCTTGTGTGCAGTGATGGCCTCTAAAGGTTATAGGTCCTATTTTTTTTCCATGCCATTTTCATATCTGTTATTATTTAATATATTCTGTTGAATCAAATGCAAACTCTGATTTTTGTTAAAAATGGAATATAAAATGATGGATACCATTACTTTTGTCAGTTTCAAGCTACTTCAGAGACAATGGGTGGGTTCTTCATTTTTTGTGGAAGGGTCCCTCCCCTTACCCACACTCCATTTTTTTGGGGAGCGGAGGTGTGTTGCTTGAGGGGGCAGGTGGCCATTGAATTAAATTATTTACTCATCAATTGATTTAAATTCTTTGGTGTCTATTGCTGTATAAGAGATTTTCTCAAAAATGTCTTAAGCTAACACAGGTCTGGTCTAAAGGCAAAGGTACCTAACAATCTATTTAAATCTGTAGCCAAAAAGGAGACAATTCCATCTGAAGCTTGTGTTTAATTTTTTTCAAACATTTTTACTTTAAGCCTTCCCTATAGCACTGTCAGTAAGATTATTATTAGTTCCATCATCGCCGCTGCTACTTCTGTTACTTTCTAATCCTTCTTCTACTCTCTACCATGCTCAACACTATCACTATCTGTGTCTGTGTCGGGCGTTCCTTGTATGGAATTTTCCTGTGTGGATTTCCTCCTGGTGCTCCGGTTTCCTCCGGCAGTCCAAAAACATGCAGGTTAAGTGAATTGGCAATGCCAAACTGGCATTCGTTTGTGTGTTTGCCCTGCAATGGTGTGGCACCCTGTTCAAGGATTGTTCCTGACTTGCACCTATCACTTTCTTGCTAGGATTGGCCCCAGCTGCTGCTCTGTGACTCTACCCTGGATAATGCAGATTAGAAGATGGATGGATGGATGGATGGATGGACAGATAGTATCTCATCCACTATCTTGTAAGATACCCTTTCACTTGCTGTGCTTGAGGTCTAGAAAAATAGTAATTATAAAGAAACATAATCACAAAAATAAGCTCAATATGCAAAAAATAAATACAATTTATTAAAAACATTAACTATAAGAGAATTATGCTGTTTAACAGGGAAAATATCAATACAGAAGAAGCATTCTTACCAAAATCCACAAAATCTAGTGGTTGTGATATAACTAGGATGTATGAAGTCCAGTTTAGTGGCCACAGTTAATCATAATTTACTACTTGCATAAAAGCAATCTATGAAAAATATGAGAGTTCTATTGATACTTATATGTTACTTTCTGCAATAATAGTTTTTTTTTTAATTTGCATGGATATTTTTATGTAGAAGGACTGAACAGAAATGCCCAAGGCAATTGGAGTTTCTGATGTTCTATCAGCCATCTTCTTTTAATTTGTGTTTTGTGGTAATTATAAATATCTACCTCTAGATAGAACATTATGGTATTACTTAGTAACGTTCTCTAAAGAGGCTGGCATGCATCTATGATGTTAAAATCCAAGAGTATAGAAAACTAGCTAAACTACTCTGGTGTTGCTCAGGAATATTTGTGATACTGGGTTAAGGAAAGAGAACAAAAGTTTGTGTTTTTTAAATGGTGCCGATGTTGTTATCCTGTCCCATCCATCATTCATGCTGCCTCTCTATCAACGTCTCTTCTCTTATGAGCTGACAATTTGTTCTTTTGGCTCAGAATGGATTCCATAATTATAGTAACGCCTTGTTGGGTTGTAACCATGAATAATGTCATGTCTGGCTCATTGTCTTAGTTCAAGGTGGACAGTTTATAATGCGTAAAATACTGTATGCATAAAAGCAGGTGTTAAACAACTACCCTTTGATTCTCCTTTTGTATTGTGCTGCATTTCCACTCTCCATCAAGCCTCATCCAACAGCCAGACCCCTTCAAACCGCACAACACTCCTTTTTATATCACACTACATAGAAGCAACATGCAACATCGCCTGAGTATATAAGGTTAAGATCTTTCATCTGCTAGTCCTGTTTCAGTCTGTTTGGATATTTCACTTGTTCTGAGCTGGCAGGTGACACTGATATGCAAACTGTAGCAGACAGGAAAGAAATTCACTAGGACCCCCAGGGTCAAAATTCTGGGGTCCAAAGTAGCCTGTGAGAAAGAGGAGAAGGACATTTTATGGGCACAAATGAATGAAGAGCTGAGAGCAGTACAAAAGGGAGAAAAATGTGATTGTTGGTGGTGATCTAAATGGCATGTGGGAAAGAATAGAGAGATGATAGAGAGAGTACATGTAGGGTGGGGATTAGGGTAGAAAAATGAGGGAGGGGAAAAGATAGTAGATATTGCCATAGAATCTGATCTGGTAAGAGTTAACATGTTTTTTTGAAAAGAAAGTAAATCAGCTTGTGACTTACCGTAGTGGAGGAAGGGGAAGCCAAATAGACTTTGTAATGTGTAGAAGATCTCATTTAAATTTGAATTGTAAATGCAGAAACGTTTGACAGTGGAAAATAAAGTGGTGGTGTTGAAATGGGAGATCAGAATCAGCAGGAAAATAAAACCAGAGCAAGCAGCACCACATGTTAAAGAGAAAGGGTTTAGGGACTGTTTTAGGGAGAATGTTTTAAATTCAATGTAGTCATTTAAGTGTGTGGAGGAATGACGGGAGAAAAATAGCAAAGTTGTATTAAAAACAGGTGAAGAAGTGTTGGGTAGGATGACAAGAAGAAGCCCAAAAAGACATGGCGATGAAATAGAGGGATGCAGGATGTGATAAAAGCTAAGAAGGAGGCAAAGAAGAAATGGTACCAATCAGGGAAGAAGGAAGATGCAGAAATGCAGAGACAAGAGCCATGGCACAAGCTTTGGAGGAGGTGTATGAAAACCTGGAGACAAAAGAGTTAGAGAGCATGATTTTTAGAATTGTGGAGACTAAGAACAAGGCTGGAAAGGATTTTAGTCAGATAAAACAGAAGAAAAAATGAGCATAATAGGATCAAGAAGAGACGGAAGAGGTGCTTTGAAAAGCTGTTGAATGAAGAAAACCCAAGGGTAGTATTTGGGAATGGAGTAGCAAAAGAAGGTCTAGCATCAAGAATAAGGAGAGAGGAAGTAAAGGAGGCACTGAAAGTAATGGAAAATGAAAAGGCAACAGGACCAGAGTTTAGGAGAAGCGGGAGTAGATGTGTTTTGGGATCTAATACAGAAGATCTATTAACAGGAGAGAATACCAGAGAAGTGGAGGAACAGTGTGATTCGACCCATTCATAAGGTGATATTCAGGGTTGTGAAAACTATAAAGGGATAAAACTGATGTCACATATAATGAAAATTAGGGAAAGGGTTATAGAAAGAAAGTTTAGTGAAGAGACCATCAGAGGGGATGAGAAGTTTGGTTTTATGCCAGAGAGAGAAACTACTGATACAGTCTTTGCATTGAGACAGCTGATAGAGAAGCATCAAGAAAAACAGAAAGGATTACATATGGTGTGTGTTTATTGATTTCAAAAAGGCTTGTGATAGAGTGCATGTATGGCAGAGTGAGGACTCCAGTTAAAAGCAGTGTTTGGGTAACAGACAAGACAGTTAGAGGAGATCTGCACCAGGGATCTTCTTGAAGTCTTTACCTTTTTGATCTCATAATGGACGTTTTGAGTCATGGGATAAAAGATCAATCCCTCTGGTGCATGCCTTTTGCTGATGACATTGTGTTGTGTAGAACCAGAAAAGATTTGACTGTAAACTGGTACACACAACATGCAGGAGTGCAGGACTAAGTAAACAACAGTAACAAAAATGAAACACAGGGAAAGCTGTACACAGGAAAAGCTGCATCATGGAGCAACCACCAACCAGCTCTTTACTAATTGAATAAAGTGAAGCCAGTTGCGGGTAGTAGAGGCAGAAGAGTTGTTGATCCGAGATGCAGAAAGTTGAAGGAGGACAAGATTGTAAAAGGAAGACTTCCAGATAGTAGGAGAGGCAAGGGCAGGAGCTTTCCAGTGAGAGGCTAAAAGTAATTTAGCTGCCATAGTTGCAGTCATTAGCAGCCCCCGCTGGGAAAGAGAAAGAAAGAGTGAAGAAAGAGAAGAAAAGCCTAGGAGAAGAACTTATTAGGACAAAGGAATGGGGAAAGAGAAAATTGTAGGGAGGAATTCTGCTATATAAAGCCAGAGAGCTGCAGCTGGGGGGCATTCCCAGAACATGTGAAGAAAAGTGCCAGGGATTTCAAGAAGACAGAGGCAACATAGGAGATCTAACCCTAGTCCCATTAGATAGCGTCTCCGAGAAGTAGGGTACAGTTTATGAATAAATTGAAATTGTGTGCTGGTGATTAGGTTTTTTAGAACAATTTTTTTATATTTTGAAATATATTTATCCAGCACAACGCAGAGGATGGGGAAAGGTCTGTTAACCAATTACTCACAATTGGGAGAGTTTTGATGGAAGCTTTGCAGAGAAGGGAATAGAGACCTGATAATGGTTTGGAATTATGAGAAAGGGATAAAGCAAATGATTACAGGGGATGCATTGGAAGAGGGGAATTGAGGGGGGTTCCACATGTCCTGAACACAGACCTCAGCTGTAAATAGAAAAAAGAGGTGGGAGGGGTATGATACCTGGGTCAAAGAGATAGCCCTAGCACCAGAAAAGATGAAATGGATAAAAAGTTTGAAGATCAAAGAAGGAATTTGGAAGATAGAGGGTTGAAGATAAATAGGAAGAAGACAGAATGTATGAGGTTTAATAAAGATCAGGGTTCTGAAGTTTTCCTGCAGAGAGAGCTATTGGAAAAAGGTGGATACATTTACAAAATACTTAGGATTGGTGGTAGCCCAAGATGAAAAATTAGATGCAGGAATAATCCATAAAGTGCAGTGTGGATGGAACAATTGGAAGAAGGTATCAGGAGAACTGTGTGATTGCTGTGTGATTGCAGAATTAAGGTGAAGGTTAAAAGTAAGTATTGTGAGACAGTAGTAAGGCCAGAAATGATGAATGGAGCTGAGACATGGGCAATGAAGGGCACACAGGAAAAGAAGTTAGATGTGGCAGAAATGAGAATGCTAAGATGGATGTGTAGAGTTACAAAAAAGGACAGAATAAGAAATTAGACAATCAGAGGCATAACAAAAGTGATAAAGAATATCTAAGAGAGTATAGGAAAGTAGGTTGAAATGGTATGGAGTTGTGACGAGGAGAGGCAATGAATATATGGGCAAAAGAGTGATGGGAATGGAAGAGAAAGTGAGGAAAGCGGAGGTGAATGGATAAAGTCAAAGAACATCTGAAGGAAGAGGGTTTGACTGGTGATCAAGGTCATCTACCCCACATAGCAGTGGGAAAAGATGAAAAGGAAGAAGAAAAGAAGAAAAATATGCCCAAAACAACTAGAACAATCCTACCACCAGAAAGATGGTAATAGACAGCAATAAATGTATTCAGACCTTTCTGGTTGGATTACATCTATGTAATTATTGTGTTTTGGCCACATGACCTATAATCTGAGACTCAAAAAAATCATTTTATCATTTTTCTTATATAGCAATATCCAATAAGCTATAGGTATTTTAAAAGAACTGTACATTTCATTTATGTTCTAAACAATCATATTCCAACTCAGCTATGGAGGGGTCTAAGTCTATAAACAAGACTGGACACAAGCCAGGAGCCAAGTCTAATTTGGTCACCCCCTGGTGTTATTATGTTTATATACACTGGCAACAGAGAATCATTATTTTAAATAACATCTTTTTTTAGTGACTACCTTTCAAGTTGCTTTACAACTACGGCAACATTCTGTAGTTATATGTAGAAAAGTGTTTCTAATCAGATCACAGTCATATTATTTGACTGCATGGAGTCAAATGAGATGGAAGTAAAAGGGAGAGACATTTTACTGTGTGCAAAAGCACACGAGTTGTCTTCCTCTTCCATATAAGACCCTCAACCATACATTTTGATTTCCAAAAAAAAAAACAGCTAGATGTTTATTGATTTGATCCTAAAAGAGCACTAGGTATTGAACACATACAAGAAATTACTGTATATTACTTACTGGCAGACATTATCAGTCCCAGAAGGACGCCTTGTTTTTTACTTGTCGAATGATTTGGACATTTCCAGTCTATCTTTTTGCACTGTTCATCTCTTGCACATTTGCTGCCCCATCAAGCAGAAATGGACTGATAAATCGCATGCTACTATTTCACTGGAATTTTTCTCTACAGATGTTGAGCTAGAAAAGATTGCAATTTAACTCTCATGTAAGCCAAGAATGTTCAAGGATGTCTGTCAGGGAAGGGCGATCAGCTGGATGCAGAGAGAGGCACCTCCTAATCAGATTCCAACACTCTGCAAAATAAAGAGCCAAAAGGTTAGACAATACTTAGATTTTTATCCCATATGTGAATGACAGGTTTCCTTCCTAAATCACCTCTGGAGACTTTTCTGTGAAACTTCACCTTCCCCTTAATGGTCTCTTCTTTCTTTTCAAAAGGTATGGACCCATACAGCAACATGTACAGCAGAATACCAAGAGACCATACTGTGGCAGGTTCAGCGAGGTAACGCCTTTTAGTGAACCACTCTGGAGGAGCATATTTTCGTGTGCCTGGAGTTGCAAATCACAAAAGTTTTTCTGCCATAACTTGTAGACCTTTTAATTTTTCTGTAACTATTATATGAAACGTTTTTTAAACTAACTTTTAGGGTAAATTCTATAATAAAGGCATTTTAAAAATTGAAAGAACTCTTTAACTGATTTGGAGTTCTCGAGTCTCAGGATAGTACATTGACAGTAATCTTTTCATACCACATTCAGAAGTCAGAAATGCTATGAAAGAACAGAAAAGCAGACACGGTGGCAAAAGAACATAGAACGACTGACAGTCATCATGCTGGAAATAATCAGACTGTGTTCAAGGATGTGTAAAATGTGTAAACTGTACATATATCACAACACTGTAGCACAGGGGTCCTCAATCATGGTCCTGGAGGGCCACAATGGCTGCAGCTTTTTGCTCCATCCCAAATGCTTAATAAGAAGCCCTTATTGCTCAAGTAACACTTCTGCTTCACTTTAGTTGTCTCGCTCGTTAAGATTTTGAACCCTTATTGCTTATTTTAGTCTTAAACAGGTGTATTCATTCAGTTTTTAATTGCTCCTAATTAGCAATAACATCCATCCATCCCGTTGAATCTGAACACAGGGTCACAGGAGCCAATCCCAGCCAACACAGGGCGCAAGGCAGGAACCAATCCCGGGCAGGGCGCCAACCCACCGCAAGACACACACAAACACACACCAAGGACAATTTAGAATCGCCAACCCACCTAACCTGCGTGTCTTTGGACTGTGGGAGGAAACCCACGCAGACACGGGGAGAACATGCAAACTCCACGCAGGGAGGACCCTGGAAGCGAACCCGGGTCTCCTAACTGCGAGGCAGCAACGCTACCACTGCGCTACCGTGCCGCCCTAGCAATAACATGCGAATGACAAAAGAGATCAGCATTTCCCCATTTAGCTTGTTTCCATTTACACCTGTGGGGATTTATCGTGCACTGTTTGGTTAAATTAAACACTTGGAAGGAAAGTGAAGAGAAAAAAGTGAAAGACTGAGAATTACTCATCCATTTTAGACTTCAAATCATTTGGATAATACCCTTAGAAAGGGGAAGAAAATCTAGGATATGAGAATGACCTGACATGGCAGAATTAAAGCACTAACAAACCATGAAATAAAATTATTGCCAAGAATTGCTTTCTAATTAAGCAATTGGGTTGGAACAAAAACCTGCAGCCACTGCGGCCCTCCAGGCCTGTGATTGAAGACCCCTGCTGTAGCACTTTCTCCTACATTTAAATGAAGAAAAAAAAATCATGAGGTTGCTCAACTATTAATAAGTCCATTTTGAGTGAGTGTGGGTGTTTTATAGAAGAGTGCTATGTGATGGACTTCACTCTTAAAAATGAAGGTGTCAAAATTATTCTTCAGAGCAATGTCATGCCATAATGAATGTAGCAATGCACAAAACTCACTCGAGCTCCATATGCACAAAAATAGAATTATTCAACTCAAAATTATATATCGAGGATATCTCTCTTGTTTTAAAATTGTCCAAAATGTTTCCAGGGCAAGATCCAACCTGAGAATGCTGCAAACAAGTTCCAGCCTCACTGGGCCACATGTTTTGGGCCTGCACCAAATTAACATCATTCTGGACCAAAGCCTTTAAATGCCTTTCAGACAGCCTTGGTGTCACAATCTCTCCTAATCCACTAACAGCTGTGTTTGGTGGGCTCACAGAGGGGCTTAAAGTGGAGAAGGACAAACAAACTGTGATTGCATTTACTGTACTATTGGCACGCAGACTTATCTTGCTCAACTGGAAGAATCCAAACTCTCCTATCTTAAGTCAGTGGGTAACTGATGTTATATACTATCTCACTTAAAGGATTTGTACAAAACATGGCAGGATCTAACCAATAACATTTTAGAATAAGCATTTATAGTGGTGTGAAAAACTATTTGCCCCCTTCCTGATTTCTTATTCTTTTGCATGTTTGTCACACAAAATGTTTCTGATCATCAAACACATTTAACCATTAGTCAAATACAACACAAGTAAACACAAAATGCAGTTTTTAAATGATGGTTTTTATTATTTAGGGAGAAAAAAAAATCCAAACCTACATGGCCCTGTGTGAAAAGTAATTGCCCCCTGAACCTAATAACTGGTTGGGCCACCCTTAGCAGCAATAACTGCAATGAAGCGCTTGCGATAACTTGCAATGAGTCTTTTACAGCGCTCTGGAGGAATTTTGGCCCACTCATCTTTGCAGAATTGTTGTAATTCAGCTTTATTTGAGGGTTTTCTAGCATGAACCGCCTTTTTAAAGTCATGCCATAGCATCTCAATTGGATTCAGGTCAGGACTTTGACTAGGCCACTCCAAAGTCTTCATTTTGTTTTCTTCAGCCATTCAGAGGTGGATTTGCTGGTGTGTTTTGGGTCATTGTCCTGTTGCAGCACCCAAGATCGCTTTAGCTTCAGTTGACGAACAGATGGCCGGACATTCTCCTTCAGGATTTTTTGGTAGACAGTAGAATTTATGGTTCCATCTATCACAGCAAGCCTTCCAGGTCCTGAAGCAGCAAAACAACCCCAGACCATCACACTACCACCACCATATTTTACTGTTGGTATGATGTTCTTTTCTGAAATGCTGTGTTCCTTTTACGCCAGATGTAACGGGACATTTGCCTTCCAAAAAGTTCAACTTTTGTCTCATCAGTCCACAAGGTATTATCCCAAAGGTCTTGGCAATCATTGAGATGTTTCTTAGCAAAATTGAGATGAGCCCTAATGTTCTTTTTGCTTAACAGTGGTTTGCGTCTTGGAAATCTGCCATGCAGGCCGTTTTTGCCCAGTCTCTTTCTTATGGTGGAGTCGTGAACTCTGACCTTAATTGAGACAAGTGAGGCCTGCAGTTCTTTAGACGTTGTCCTGGGGTCATTTGTGACCTCTCGGATGAGTCGTCTCTGCGCTCTTGGGGTAATTTTGGTCGGCCGGCCACTCCTGGGAAGGTTCACCACTGTTCCATGTTTTTGCCATTTGTGGATAATGGCTCTCACTGTGGTTCGCTGGAGTCCCAAAGCTTTAGAAATGGCTTTATAACCTTTACCAGACTGATAGATCTCAATTACTTCTGTTCTCACTTGTTCCTGAATTTCTTTGGATCTTGGCATGATGTCTAGCTTTTGAGGTGCTTTTGGTCTACTTCTCTGTGTCAGGCAGCTCCTATTTAAGTGATTTCTTGATTGAAACAGGTGTGGCAGTAATCAGGCCTGGGGGTGGCTACGGAAATTGAACTCAGGTGTGATACACCACAGTTAGGTTATTTTTTAACAAGGGGTCAATTACTTTTTCACACAGGGCCATGTAGGTTTGGATTTTTTTTTCTCCCTAAATAATAAAAACCATCATTTAAAAACTGCTTTTTGTGTTTACTTGTGTTATATTTGACTAATGGTTAAATGTGTTTGATGATCAGAAACATTTTGTGTGACAAACATGCAAAAGAATAAGAGGGGCAAATAGTTTTTCACACCACTGTAAATTGAGGATGCAGGTTCTCTCCCCTCGTTTATTCCATTTATCTTTATTCATTTATTACTTTGTCTATTTACTTATTTGTTTACTAGCTTTAAGTTTTACTCTGCTGGCCTGGCTCTCTTTCTCAGTGGTGGAGGTTGATTTGTTTTAAACCTTTTTTTGTAAAACTTGAGTTATTTGTATGGAATGTTACTTGATTTTAATAAAATCAATAACATCCAAAAAAAAAAAGATCCATAATGGGCCCCATACAGTAAAAAAACATGAATAGATGGTTCACAGATCTAAGGAACATCAATATCTTGCTATTTTGTAAATTTTTTTGGTAATTTTGTGACCTACCTGTGACTCTACTGGGGCTCCCTAGTTGGCGTGACCCCTCCTTTAAAAAAATGCTTATTAGAGGGTAGACACACATTCTGGAAGGATCACATACAAGAAGGGAATCAGAGTGCCAGAATAATAATTAAGAGATATCAATCCATTATCACAACCTTTATAAATTTAAAATTTCTAATCTGATTTTCATAATTTAAACAACAAATAGAAAAGATATACTATTATTTTAGTAGCATAGTTTGACCATAATTTATTTAGCTTACATAGAGTAGTGTAACATATATAGTGGTTTCATGATAAGCATTGATTGAATTTATTTCACCTGACCTGGAAAAACACACAAAAACAAAGTTTTCTCAATGTAAAAAAAATGAAAAGATTTTTAAAAAATCCACTCAGTGTTATAAATGAAACAGCAGGTGAAATTCATAACCGTCAAGCTAATTTTTGTAGGATGAAATCCAAAGAGGTTCCAAACTGACTCTTTGCCTTACCTCTGTAGCTGGTGTATTCATCCTCCTGCAGCAATGCTCCACAGCCAAAGTCAATGAGTTTAATTTGGTGTGTAAAACTCTGGATAAGGACATTATCTACCTTCACATCCCTGTGGAAGACACCCCTGGCTTGGCAGTGCTGGAGGGCTTCCACAACCTGTAGAAAGATCCGCCGTGCTAGTCGCTCTCCAAGGAATTTCTTGCGCTTGGAGAGGAAATCTAGCAGATTAAGGCAGGGCTCTGGATGCTCAAGGATCAACACCACTTCACTGTGGCTAATACTCCAGTCTAGGAGCTGGATGATGCCTGGGGATAAAGGGGCCTTGCACACCATTTTCATTAACGCAATCTCAATTGGAATCAACTGCTGCTCTCCGGGCTGTAGCAGAAAGGATAGGGAGACAACGTAAAGCTGACAAGTTTATCAAGAGAAATTATGACTGCTTCAAAAGTTATTTAGATTTTTCTGTTATTTTTACTTACAAGCTGGATCCACTCTGCAACTGCCTTTATACTCATGGCTTTAATGGCCACCTGGAGCAGAAAAACAGCAGAGTTTGAAACTTTAACTTTTGAGTTTGTCTACTCTGAGTTTCATTGTTTTTATTCACTTGCTTTAATGATCCAATTTGCAATTGTCTTCTACATTGTAGAATGACATGAAGGTTCCTTGCAACTCTGATTTTTTGATGATTAATTAAGGTTGGATCCTAAGAGCTTTCTAGCTGTATGTGAGATTTTCCTTCCACAGTTCAGACATGCAGGTCTGATCAAATGACACCTTTATACTGCCCAGTGTACATTTAGGCAAGTGTGTGCCATGTCTGAGTGGGCTCAGTCATGTGCCCTTTGTTTCATTTTGTGGATTTGTCTGACTTGTTCCCAATGTTTTCGGATGTGGAAATATGGCCTTCTAACAATGGAGATCAAATGTGGAAGTAAATAGATGGAACGGACACAAAATGTACAGTGTCTATAGTGAAGTATGGACACTACACCATAACTGTGAGGGCAATAATCATAGCCATTTAACACTGGAGTTGTAATTGGTCATAAACTGAAATGACTACTGGAGAATACACAGCACGGGCATACAGTACCAGTCAAAAGTTTTGATTTACAAATACAGCCAAGAACATTGTTAGTGTTGCTTATGATCACTGCTTGAAATGACTGACTTTCACTTATTATTCATGTATGACTGCAAAGCCCCCTTTTCAGCAGTTATTCCTTCAGTGTCCTATTTGTGAACCCCCTCACTTTATCCCTAATTCATCATATATAAATGCTCATTGGTTATTAGAGAAACCTATGTAATTGCATTAGCACTGCTGAAAATTGTTATTCTGTTTACTTGATTTGCAAGGTACTGGCATTCCTAATGTTCTGTTCTGCGTTCAAAAATTGCCAAAATGAGACAGGTTTCTCAAGCCTATTTTTGTGCATAATGATGGTTATTCCATGAAACAAAACTGAAGATTTCATACAAAGATGTCTACAGATGTCTTGAGGAAAGGGTAAACTGGCCATAACCAGGATAGAAGAAGAGGCGGAAGGCCCAGATGCACAACTGCAGAAAAGGATAAGGACATCAGAGTGTGCAGTTTGAGAAGAGAGAAAAACAAAACACTTTAAAACTCCTTAGTTGCGTTCTTTATTAAATACCACTGGCAAATATCAGTGTCATCTGCAACAGAGGAATGATAACTCCGGGATGCTGACCAAAATATTCTTTTCTACTCATCTCCTGTCCAATGTTTGTCTTCTTTTGGACCACTGTTATCTTTTCTTTTTAGATGCCAGTTTCAGATATGGCTTTACTTTAATATTCTGCTTCTTAGGCCCAGTGGAGATGGGAGCTGTGAGACATTAGTGATAAGCAATGCTGCAGTTGACAAAATCACTAACACATCTACTCTAATGAAACCTATATATTTGGTCTTTCAGGGTTGAATATGTTTACTTCAGACAATGGAAAAATGTCTCCAAAACTCTATGATTGATGATGACTGGAAAATTGGCCTCATTAGTAACATAAATTGCAGCTTCACATGACCAAGCCAGCTTACTGTCAGATAAGTCTATGCTTTCCATCGACAATGGCAGTAACGCCATTTGTTACAACAAAGGAATTTGTCCTCAATGAATGTTATTTTAAATTTTCAACATGTGTGCTAACAATTGCCAGCTATGAGACAGTAAGAGACTGTAAAGTCTCCTCTGTCTGTCTCTCCAGACTTTTCTCATCTATGATCAGTTGCTACTAATTATTGATGTTTTCTGCCATTTGTCATGTTACTAAAAATTATACGATTAGATGCTTTTCTGATATGTTTTGAAATCTTCATTCATGAATCAATATACATAGCCATTTTGCACTTTAAAGTGGACCTAATGCAGTTTTTAATTTATATATGCTAGGGGGCTTTGCCCCCTGCTTGCTTCGCTCTCCAACCCCGGTGTTTGGTTAATCGGATATACAATAATTTTTTTTTTCTTTGGAATTGTTTCAATTTCATTATTTGCACTTTTACTTAAAAGCTTCATTAAAAACAATATTTTTTGGAGACATATTGTGACAACACAACGTATAACTGCCCGTGAGTGAACATTGTTTCTGTTTCTGTAATAAATAATCCAACTTTTTCTAATGTTTGTCCCTGTGATTTATTGATTGTCATAGCAAAAGCTTTTCTCACGGTAAACTGTAAAAATTTATTACGGATGGCATATCACGATCTCCTTTAGTGTCTAATGTTATTTGCGGAATATATACATTACCTTTCTTTTTGCCTGTTAAAATTTGCATTGCGTCTCCGTGATGATGTATTCTTTGAAATTCAACTTGTCGTTGCTTTAACTGTTCCAGGACAACAGATTCTCGTAGCGTATGGTCTATTATTGTGTAAATCCACGTTTTTTGCATTGAATGATGCAAATGCGAAAAGACTTTGTTGTCTACTCTTTGCTTTTTATTTATAACCTTGATTTGTCCTGCTCTTTTTTCAATTACACCTGGTTCTGATGGTTAATCACCTTTTGTTTTGCGGTAATGCAATCTTTTCTATCATTTCTTTGATACTGTACTTTTGCAACTGACATGATAAAGTGTCACAAAATTTTTACTTGAACAATCGCTGACTTCGTAACCCCAAGGACAACTTTCTAGCACCCTCTCCAATCCCTAATCCCCCGTGTCTTGCCAAAACCCCACTTACCGCATCAAGCAATACCCTGCTATCAGTATTCCGTGCTGTACTCCGCCCTCCCTCAATCGGACCACACAGCCACTTAAAACCAAAAAGGCCTCAACCTGGCTGGGACGCTACAATACTTTCGAATTTTACTGCTTTCATATTCTGTACCTTTCTCTGCATGTGTATCACACCATCATTTGTTTGAGCCTTTCGAATTATACTGCTTTCATAATCTCTTATCTACCTTTTTTCTCTCCAATGCCTTTGGGTCTCTATTCTCTGTACTGTCCTTATACGCTTTATATGTGTTGAGAGCACAGGATCTGTGTGCACTACGTGCTTTTACTGCAACTGACTGTTTTTTGATGGGTGTGCTCTTATATGATATCTTTTGTAAGTAGGGCGTGTCTTTCAAGAATCTCTTGTTCCACGTCCCCACGAGACGGCCCTGGGACAATCTCTTGGCACCAAGTCTCATGTTTACGGTCCTCGCAAGACACTCCGTGGCAAGTCTCTTTTGTCTTGCGGGTCTTTTAAATGTCTACTGAGAACTTCCGAGAAGATCGCGTATCGTCGCCTTGCTTTTGCTTTCCATGATTTCTTTTTATAATAGAGAAATATTTTTAAGTTTACACACATCTCTCTAGTAAAAAGAAAATCTTGAGACAAGACTATTGCCAAGAGATTTTTTCAAGTCCCGCCCTCATCTCTACCATCTTCAGTTAACGACCCATTCCCACGGTACTCTCACCTCTCAATTGTGTGAATGCTTTTTTCAGACACAGCTCCTGTGCTCTCAGCTCTTATAAATTTTTAAGTTTTTCTCACTTTGAGTTCCCAATGAAAGAAGAAGTATTATGTCCAAATCTAAGAATTTCATCCCAAAGGGTTATCAACTGAAGAAATGAGTACACGGGCAATCCTAGCACCGAGAAACGATGACGTCAAATGGCTTAACGCGAAAATTGTTGATTGGTTACACAGCAAATCGGTTAAATGTGTATCAATAGACTATGCTGAAACAGTTGGTGGTGATTGTTCAGAAGATGAAAACATCAACTTACAATATCCCATAGAATATCTACAACCGTTAACAATATCCAGTCTTCCATCGGCCAAATTACTGTTGAAAGAAGGATGTATGTTAATGTCAGTTTATTTATTAGAGAGAAAGAAATGATATTCATTCATGGGCAGTTATACGTTGCGTTGTAACTATGTAAGTCCAAACACAGAATCAAAATTCAATGTGATTTTGATGAAAAGTTAATTCCAAATATTGTTTTTACTGAAGTTTTACTGAAGTGTGAGTTTAAAAAGTATTTGCATGTCAATTTCAAAGCCAAACAGAATGAAAACGTGTAACACCCATCAAATAACTGTAACTCAACATGAAACATAATTTTCTTTCAATTAACTATGTTGCACTACTTTTTACTATGGTTAATTACTCGTAATGTAAAATAGTTAGATCTATTATGCATAAGTAACACTTCCCATGAAAATAACAATCTGTTTAAATTGTATATCCGCTTCCCCATACGCAAGCAGCAGAGCCAAGTAGTGACTAGTGTGTATTGCCCACCCTGGGGTTGGTGAGTGAAGTGAGCAGGGGGCAGAGCCCCCTAGTCTTCAATAAACATAAAAATCTATCTTAAATGAATGAATGATATATTACTGTACATTCTCTGATTCTGTAAGAGAAAACCCTTGTATTAATTTTATTTGAAGCTCTTGACCAGCATCTCCATTACTTTATGCATTGTGCTGCTTTCACATGATTGGTTTATTAGATAATTGTATGCATAAACTGATTTACAGGTGTTCCTAATAATTTGCTCAGTGACTGCATATATATATATATATATATATATATATATATATATATATATATATACTATACTGTAAATAATATTATAAGTAGCTATCATTGTATGCAATATTTTTATATTTGTCCATTGTTTCTGTGAACACATATGGTACTTAATGAACATTCACCTTTCCTAACACTTTGGTATGCTTGGGTCTGATTTACACATATTTCATCACATAAATGCTTAATATTTTGAACATACAGTATTTACACTTTAAGACAGAAGGCAAAACATTGTCCTTTTTAACCCAGAACCTGCAAATAGGTGAGTAAAGAAAACCATTTTACTGGTAAGGCATCCTTCTTTCGTCTTGCCGCGTACACTTCACCAAATCCACCTGTACCCAGTAGTGACTCCACATCATAGTCATTCAGTAAGCTTCTCCATTCTAAAAGAAGAACATCTTTCTTATGACATATGATTTATGTTGCCTGACAAGGAAAGTTCCAAAAGAGTGAAAAGCAGAGTAATGCAGTAAAGAGCAGCAGATTATTACTGTACTATTTCTTACCACGAACACCACGTAAATCTGTACTCCATTCACTGCATGGTTCATTTTCACCACCAGCACCACACTTAGCAGAGACCACACCACACTGCCCACTCCTATTGACTCCCTCTGAGGATTGCAAAAATAACAGAAGTAAATCAGTCGTATCTCCAGATGTATATGAGTTAAACACAACTTTTTTTACCAAAGTCCATAATGGGTTGAAATCTAAGCAATATAACATACTTAGACTTATACTTACTTATACTTTATACAGTATATATATATATATATATATATATATATATATATATATATATATATATATATATATATATATATATATATATATATATATATATATATATATATATATATATATACTAATAAAAGGCAAAGCCCTCACACACTCACTCACTCACT
The DNA here is from genome assembly GCF_016835505.1 of Polypterus senegalus. Classification (NCBI taxonomy): domain Eukaryota; kingdom Metazoa; phylum Chordata; class Cladistia; order Polypteriformes; family Polypteridae; genus Polypterus; species Polypterus senegalus. Next base: position 29,341,969 of record NC_053163.1, read on the forward strand.
CACTCACTCACTTACTCACTCAATCACTAATTCTCCAACTTCCTGTATAGGTAGAAGGCTGAAATTTGGCATGCTCATTCCTTACAGCTTACTTAAAGTTAAGCAGGTTTCATTTCGAAATTCTACGCGTAACAGTCATAAAGGTCAACAATGTCCGCCATGTTGAACTTTCTTATTCATGGCCCCATCTTCACGAAATTTGGTAGGTGGCTTCCCTGCGCTAACCGAAACCAATGTACATACTTATTTCAGTGGTATGACGCCACTGTCAGCCGCCATATTGAACTTTCCAACATCACTAATTCTCCAACTTTCTGTGTAGGTAGAAGGCTGAATTTTGGTATGCTCATTCCTTACATCTTACTTATAAAAGTTAAGCAGGTTTCATTTCAAAATTCTACGCGTAACAGTCATAAAGGTCAACAATGTCCGCCATGTTGAACTTTCTTATTTATGGACCCATCTTCACGAAATTTGGTAGGTGGCTTCCCTGCGCTAACCGAAACCAATGTACGTACTTATTTCGGTGGTATGACGCCACTGTCAGCCGCCATATTGAACTTTTCAACGTCACTAATTCTCCAACTTTCTATGTAGGTAGAAGGCTGAAATTTGGCATGTTCATTCCTTACAGCTTACTTACAAAAGTTAAGCAGGTTTCATTTCAAAATTCTACGCGTAACGGTCATAATGGTTGACAACGTTCGCCATGTTGAACTTTCTTATTTATGGCCCCATCTTCATGAAATTTGGTAGGCAGCTTCCCTGTGCTACCCAAAACCGATGTACATACTTATTTCAGTGGTATGATGCCACTGTCGGCCGCCATATTGAACTTTTCAATGGTCTTTGTTACTTATGGGCCCATCTTCAAGAAATTTGGTACGCGGGTTCCCAACACTAACAGAATCCTACTTACATACATATATACGTCCATAGCCTGCAGCTCGGTCACCGTGTGAGGCGGCGTTGGGTCCCCCATCCCAACGACTCCCATGTTGTTGGCTAAGGCCGTCCGTCGCTCCGGTCTCTACATTCCCTTCCTTGCTTCGCCACGGTATTCACGTCTCCCTGCTGATAACTGCAGCCTTTTTATTTAATCCATGGCTTCTCCGCTGTTTTATTGTTCGTTTATTACGATTAAAGTTATTGTGTAGGTATTTTAGACTTACTTTACATTGTTCAGGTACCCATTTCCTTTATCATTCCAACCGTACCCCCATTAACATGTCTTTCGAGGTGATCACCATTGATCAAAGAACTGTCACTTACTGAGTGGTTTCCATGCCCGGAGATGGCACCTACCTTTTCCATTCTCTGTGTTATATATTGCACGGCCATATCAGGCTCACTCTTGATATCCGGAGGAACATTGTGTCTTATGTATTGAATGACTGGGACAGGTTCAAGGTGTGGACTGATGACGGTACAGGAGATAATTATTCTACACAGGAGCACTATAAGAGTGAAATGCTTAAGCCCTTCACCTATGGTTCTGCATGTGAGTTGATGGCTGCCACTGAATTGTTCGGTCGTCGCTTTCAAGTGTACCGAAATGGCCAAATATTTTACACCTTTCGACAACTGCCAGTGCCTCTTAAACATCTAAGATTGACAGGTGACGATTTCAGTAGTGGACACTTTGAAGTTTATGAATGTTTAAACTTTCAAAAGCTGGATGTGAAGTTATCGATGAAACCGGTTCTATGCTTACAATGCTTGACAGATGCAGAATGTCACTTCAACACAAGTCCTGCAAATACTGTTGTCACTGAAACAAACCATGAAACTCAAACCGATTATGACAGCAGCAATCCAAGCTGTGAGATTTGAAACAAGATTACTGTTCACATGGCCAACTGTACGTTGCATGCTCAAGAGTAAGCTCAGCGCACAGCTTGGTCGTATTACAACCGGAGGGCCGAACTCACAATGTGGTATACAAAGAGATCCTTAGCAAATAATTATTGGTATATTTTCCCTCAGTTTAAAACGGTTTAATTTTCTTCTTAATAAACATTTTAAGTCAGTACTTCGCCGCTGCAAAGCGCGGGTATTTTGCTAGTGTATATATATATATATATATGCAGTCACTGAGCAAATTATTAAGAACACCTGTAAATCAGTTTATGCATACAATTATCTAATAAATCAATTATGTGAAAGCAGCACAATGCATAAAGTCATGGAGATGCTGGTCAAGAGCTTCACATAAACCACCAGAATGGGGAAAAAATGTGACTTCACAGATTTTGAGTGTGGCACGATTGTTGGTGTGAGACAGGCTGGTCTGAGTTTTTCTGTAACTGCTGACCTCATGGGATTTTTACACCCAAGAGTTTACTCAGAATGTCTAAAAAAAATCCATCGAGGCCTATTTTTTGCAGATTAAAATGTCCATTTGATGACAAATTTAGGATGAGAATCACTCAGATGACCCCTCTGTACAACTGTGGGGAGCACAAAAGCATCTTAGAATCCACAAAATGTCTAACCTTGAGGGGGATGGTCTACAAACAGTAGATGACCATGTCAGGTTTCATTCCTGTCAGCCAAGAAGAGAAAGCTGAGACTCTTTTGGACATAAGCTCATCAAAACTGAACAGATGAAGACTGGAAAAACGTAACCTGATCTAATGAATCTCGATTTCTGTTGAAGACTATGGATGGTTGGGTCAAACTTTAGTGCCAACACCATGAATCCACACACCCAACCTACTTGATGCTTCAAGGGTTCTGGGTTTGAATCGCACACCTGCTCCTTGTCTCTATGGAGTTTGCACATTCTTTCTGTATCTATTCCTCTAGATATCCCAGCATTCCTTGCACCTCCATAAAGATGCATTTGTAAGTGTTATTGGCTGTTCAAAAATGATCAGGGTAAGATTATGAGACGTGTGAGTGCATTGGTAATGCAAGAGAATGTCGCCCTTTCTATGCATTTGTTCTCTTTTTGTGCTTCTTCTTTCTCCAATTTTTCAAACTGTACAGAAGACGTTGATTGTCAAGTCTGAATTGGCTCTACAGAAGTGAATTGGGTGTGTGCCAGAAAATGACTTGCTTAGTGTTGTCAGAAATTGTTTTTTGATTTTATCCAGTGCTGTCAGGATGGTTCTAGCACTCTGCGGCTTGAATATGTATGGAAAATATAGGAAATAGGAAAAATATTGGATAGGTAAAGACAAGACTATGAAAACACATAAAAAATAAAATAATAATATTAACACATTACCTGATGCAAAATGAGAACTGCATGGCTTGTTACCCTCATCTGTCTCGTTTCTTTCTTGTTCCTCTTGTTTCTGGAGAAAGATTTAAAAAATAAAATTTCACAAACAGGGCGGCACGGTGGCGCAGTGGTAGCGCTGCTGCCTCGCAGTTAGGAGACCTGGGTTCGCTTCCCGGGTCCTCCCTGCGTGGAGTTTGCATGTTCTCCCCGTGTCTGCGTGGGCTTCCTCTGGGCGCTCCGGTTTCCTCCCACAATCCAAAGACATGCAGGTTAGGTGGATTGGCGATTCTAAATTGGCCCTGGTGTGTTTGTGTGTGTCCTGCGGTGGGTTGGCACCCTGCCCAGGATTGGTTCCTGCCTTGTGCCCTGTGTTGGCTGGGATTGGCTCCAGCAGACCCCCGTGACCCTATTCGGATTCAGCGGGTTAGAAAGTGGTTGGATGAATTTTACAAACATACGCACTGTTGTTTTCTGCAATAACTGCTGCACAATTCTGCTCTTTTCTAAAAGTAGAGACATGAATTATTAGGCCATGTCTGTGGAAGAGAAGTGGTCTAATCATAAAGTGCCAACTGCTGTCTCTCTAAGCTTTATCATTAAATATATATATATATATATATATATATATATATATATATATATATATATATATATATATATATATATATATATATATATATTTTTTTTTTTAAGTTTAACGATTGTATTTACTTTAGTTATAAATTCTTTCTTTAAACACAGTTTTCATGGTTATATGTGACTAAATAAAATAAGTACATAAATTAATTGATTCATTAATCCGATTTTTTGGAACTTAGCATGCTGGAAAATGACAATATTGTTGTTTTTTTTATATTTTATGGATGAAAGTAGCTATTCTAATAATTGATTGAATTAATTAATTTATGTGCGCCCCACGGTTGTAGTTAAAGAAAAAAAAACATTTGCTTTTTAGTGCATTTATAACTAAAGTAAATAAAATCCTTTAACTTAATTTTTTATATATATTTTATTTTTTACTTTTCGAGTATTTTGCAAATGATTTTTCTTTAATCATCTTCCATGAACGGGAAGCTTCTTTAAAAGTATTACATAATATATCTTCTTTGCAGAATTATTTGAATACTAAAGAGAACTATATTTTGGTCTCTATTTTTCTGTTCAGGCTCTTATGGGATTAGCAGTCGCTGCGAAAAAAATATATCGACGACAGAACGGCAAGATTTACGGCAATACTTCTTCACCGCGATCATCAAGGCTACTCCTTCGCAAGAGCAAACAAGTGAAGAGGCAAGTGGGGCAACCCGATGCGTCTCTCAATTGTATGCTCCTGTATCTCACTCCGTTCTCTCTCCGTCATTGTTGTGTGTGTGTTAATGGGAATCGCATAACCATTGATAACGGCGACATTTGTTACGTAATCGCATCGGTTTTGATGGATTATTTTATTGTCATCGATTCTGAACAAGTATGCAAAATCTGAAGAAATTCGCTTCGCCAAAAGAGGATTTTAAATCAGTTTGTAAGATTTAACCCTTAAACAGACAGAGGAGTCAAGTTAAATAAAATCGTTTAATAATAATAAAAAATGACTGAAGTAAGACAAAAGAATGACAAAAGAATAAAAAACTTGGCACACATTTGCTACATGCTCTTTAAATAACTGATTTGTGTTTCCAAACCAGAATATTAATAGGAAGGAAAAATCTTCCACATTTCAAGATCTTGAAGAAGAATTTCCCACTGTAATAAGGGAATTGGTTGATGAGTCGGCAATTCATATATTGGCAAATAATACCGGTAATCCTACTACTTAAAATCAATGCTTCTCAAAATCACTTCTTTGTTTATAATTGGTTATTTAAACATCTTTTTGATATTCTTCTTCACTCCTTTGAAATATTTGCATAATTATTTATTTGTTAACAAAGTTGATTGTACTTCTCGTTTTTACCATGCAATACACAAGTGTTACATTTAAATATGTTTTATCTTTTTAATTCTTTGTATATTCTATGTTTTTATTGTACAGAAATAAAGAGCAGATACACATGCAAAGAACAGGATCAGCTATCCATTCATCCATATATCTCTTACTATTAATTTTACAAGCCCACTTATTCAGCTAATCAGGAAGCGAGAGTCCATCTCAATGCAGAATGGTTGCCAAGGCTAAAACAATCTCTGGACAGGGCGCTATAGCCGATTGCAGGGTGAACACACACCTGTATTCATCGGGGCCAAAGGAGGATCAACTATCCATCCATCCATTTCCTAACCCGCTGAATCCGAATAGGGTCACGGGGGTCTGCTGGAGCCAATCCCAGCCAACACAGGGCACAAGGCAGGAACCAATCCTGGGCAGGGTGCCAACCCACCGCAGGACACACACAAACACACCCACACACCAAGCACACACAATGGCCAATTTAGAATCGCCAATTCACCTAACCTGCATGTCTTTGGATTGTGGGAGGAAACCGGAGTGCCCGGAGGAAACCCACGCAGACACGGGGAGAACATGCAAACTCCACGCAGGGAGGACCGAGGATCAACTACTTCACTTTAATTTAAATTTGAGAAATTATTTACTCATTCAACTATATTCTACATGACTTAATCCAAACTAGGGTCCAACTAACTTATCTTGAGAGTAAATCCATCCATCCATCATCCAACCTGCTATATCCTAACTACAGGGTCACGGGGGTCTGTTGGAGTCAATCCCAGTAAAGTAAAGTTAAGAGTAAAGCAGGAGTTAAATCTGAAAGGAAACGCCAGCAAATTGCAGCATACATGTAAACACATCCATACTCACTCATTCTAAATCTAACAAATAAAGTCTATCTATCTGTCTGTCTGTCCGTCCGCCCCTTTATCTGTCCGTCATATATACACATCTTTGTCACATAGGCCAATAAGAAAACCCTAACAGACACACAAAGGCAAAGAGAATGTGTACACTGCACATAGACCATGACAGGGCTTGGACTGAAAACTGGCTTCCCCAATTTGTGAGATGTCGCCTTTCACCAGTATGCTGCCTTATTTAGCAAGTAACACCATAAGTAACATTGCAGAAGAAATAAGGTACCAGAACTGTAGTATGCATTCACTCACACATTGGCAAACCCACTTAACACAGTTCAGCGTTGAAGAGGGCCAGAGAATATCCAGGCAGTATAGTTAAGAACAGTTAAAAATATTCTTACTCAGCCTACAGAAATTGAGCAAACAAGTTAGGAGATTTCAAAAAATGCATCATTAAGTCACGAACTTTGATATATCTGCATGTTTAGTATAAATGTAAAGCAATCTGCAGCCACATACCTGGCTAATGGCTGAATTTAAGAACTGTTGGTTATTCATGCAGTTGTTCCACCTGCCAGGATCTAATTTGGGTCACAGAATGCAGAACTTTACTTAGGGCGATATATATGAGACAATAGTTACAGCTATTTCGAAAAGAAAGAAACTGAATAACTTTAAAAATAAGGTAAAAAAAAAAAATATCCCTTGCTGTTCATCAGTATTACAGGAATGTCCTTCATTTTTTGGAGGAAATATACATTCCATCCATCCATTATCCAACCTACTATATCGTAACTACAGGGTCACGGGGTCTGCTGGAGCCAATCCCAGCCAACACTAGGCGCAAGGCAGAAAACAAATCCTGGGCAGGGCGCCAGCCCACCTAAGGGTGAAATATACATTCTCATGGCTTAAATTATTTTTTTTTATTATTATTATTTTAGGGTTGGACAGTTTCATCGAAAGAAAAGAAACGGTTTTCTGGTATTAATACAGGGTGTACTTCATTACTGTCATGAATGCAATACAGTGGGAATCCAACCCAGCTAACCCATAACATCCAATAATAATTTATTTGGAATCTCTAGTGTAATTTTTTTGAGGGAAAGTGTTTGAATACTTGTGCTTGTACTGCTTAGTGCCTTAAGCGCTGTCAGTTAGAAGCACAGCGATAAGGCCATCCCGTCGGTGAGACAATGCTGATCGACCTCATTGTTGGCATGACATTTAACAAACGTCAGTATCTCCGAGGGCTCTTCTTCCACATTCCCCTCATCTTTGTCTGATTATCCCGTGTGGGAAAGTATCTGTCAACATATCAAGGTGTCTCTTTACCCTCTGAACGTCGTCTTCGCTGACAGCTTGCAACTTCATTCTCTCAGGGTCCCAAATTTTCACCTTCCCTAACTTCTTGCTTATGTAACCGCCCATTTCATAGCAAACAAATGCTCCTCAAAACACTTTTGAGCGCAATGCGTGTGTTACGGCTATGAGGGCAAAAAAAAAAAAAAAAAAAAAAGAAAGAAAGAAACATACTTCTTTGTCGGAGTCCCAGACCAGACTGACTTAGAACTTCAGATCCTCTGATGAAAACGAACAGCTGAGCATTCTAAGCAATTACGTCACAGTCGATTACTTTGAGAGGCGGGACAGAGGCTCTTGCAGTTGTAATGTGGTATTCCACAAACCATGACATCATAGCAGTGATGGTTCGCTATTTCATTTGCCTTCAAATTGCACAAATTCTTTCCGAATTTGCAGGGCGAATTTCTTAGGATCTTTCACTGAACATGGCATCAGTCAGACGTTGCCTGACTCCGATGTAATGGCAAAAAGCATAGAGACGGAGCGAACTTGCGCGCTATACAGTCATCCATCATTCAATTCACTTAATTTCTTAACCCGATTATCCATGGCTGCATCGCGGAGCATCTTATCCAAGCAATCAACGGACATACAACGGGAACAATGCTTGGACAGTACGCCAGTGTGTCATAGATCCGGATAAAATTGGTTATATGCAGTCAATCAAGTTTTATATTTTCATATAATTTAGTTTCAGGTAAAAATGTTTGACAGCCTGTAATTTATGTGGAACTATTACTATCTATATAGTTAATGATGCCTATTTTGACATTAGACTTTAGGTTAACTGTTGTGGAAGACGACCAGGGATCTTAGCCCATCGGGACACCTGGAGAAGGGAACGACCGGGAGAGAGGCAATATCTTCCCTAGGGTGCAAGAGGGCAGTCCCCCTGGATTACATCAGGGCAACGGATTTGGAGCTTGGGGGTGCCTGAACAATCTCGGAGCCCTGGGTGGAAGCACTACTGCCACACCTGGAAGTGCTGCCAGAAGAGGAACCAAGTGCATCTGGAGTGCTTCCTGGTGTCCATGCCGCAATTCCGCCACACCAGGAAGTGCAGGAAGTTCATCAGAGTGTACCTGGAGCACATCCAGATGCATCATAAAAGGGGCCACCTTATTCCATTCGGGGAGCCGGAGTTGGGAGGCAGAGGAGAAAGTTTGTGAGAGTGGGAGCAGCAGAAAAGAGAGAGAAAGAGATAAAGAGAGAAAAAGAAGAAAGAAAGAAAGAAAGAAAGAAAGAAAGAAAGAAAGAAAAGGACTGAGTACCTGTGAGCTGTATTTATGGTGATTTATGTACTGTGTGTGTGCTGTAAAACAGAGCAGAAATTAAAAGTAAGTTCTTGGACTTGGGTGTCCTGTGTCTCACTGTGATCCAGGCTGAACCTTTCACATTGTATAGTAAAATGTTTTGCTGTGTTGCACCTATCATTTCTGAGAAACCCTTTTTTTGGAAGACGTATAGATGGATAGATGGTTAAATGGATGGCTTTTGTCTTTCATGACTATGGGGAATCGTTCTTCAGATGAAGCCCTGCACTATGCAGCTATAGATGACGACTGACTGGATCCAGGGCCATCTTAACACAAGGGCACGCTGGGCAGTTGTGTGGGGGCCCGATGAGCATAGGGGCCCATGTTTTTTCTGATGCCTATGTATATTTCTGTTTTGCTATCAAAACAGGGTCCCCAGTGCTCTACTTTGCCCAGGGGCCTATAATGCTGTTAAGATGGCCCTGACTGGATCATATATCAGTAGAAGAATAACATGATTCTCCTGTAAAATGTGAGTTTTATGTCTAAAAAGTATGTTTATGAAGTACTACTTTTTTATGCACATTCAGTTTAACAAATATAATCAGTAATGCGTTTGTTATCACCCATTAAATCTGCCTTCACTTTCATATCTACAAATCACAAAATTCAGAAATAACTTAAGTGTACATTGAAGACTTTAATTTCACGGTATCTGCATATATTTCATTTACACAATGTAGAAATGACACTTTTCATACATGCCCACCCCACCATTTCAGGGCATCATAATATGCAATCATAGCAATAATAGATGTATTAATGCAGTCATAGTTCCTTGTCACATATCCTTTGTATGCAATGACTGCTTGAAGTCTGCAATTCAAAAACATCACCAGGTGCTCGGGATCTTCTTTGGTGATGCTCTGCCAAGCCTCTAATGCAGCTATCTTCAGCTCCTGCTTGTTAGGGGGTTTGGGGCTTGACCCCTTATGTTTTCTCTGCAACATATGGAAAGCCAGCTCAATTGCATTTAAATTGGATGACTATTCTGCACATTCGTGAATTTTCCATTTTTTAGCTTTGAAAAACACTTCTGTTGCGTTAACAGTATGTGTTTTAGCATGAAGTGCCCTCCAATGGGTTTGGAGGCATTTATTGGAGCGTGAGCAGATAAAATGTTTCTATATGCCTTTAGAATTAATTGTGCAGCTGCCATCAGAGGAGAAGTGAAGTGTGCCAGTGCCTGTGGCAGCCATACATGGCTGAGCCATAAAACCATCACCATGTTTTAACAGATGAGGTGGCATACTTTGAATCTTTGGCGGTTCTTTTTTAGGCAATCCTAAGGTTTTATTGATGTTTCTAATGGTTGTATTCCTATTCTCAGTGTCAAAATGGCTTCTTTTGACTTGTCCTCATGTTGAACAGAAGCAACTGGAGACTCCTAAGGGAAGAATCAAGCCGAGGTATCTCATGAAGACAGTGAAACACACCTGAGAAATCACAAACACCTGTGAAGCCAGTTTTCCCAAACATTATGGTGTCCTGAAATGGGGGGAGCATACACAAAAAGTGTTGTCAATTCTTCTTGGTGTGACCAAAATGTATGTAAATCCCCTTAAAGTCTGTAGTTTAATCACATCTAAATTGTTTGATTTGTAATTTCAAACTGTGGAACAGAAGGGGAGATCATGAAAAATATGTCTTTTTCCCAAACATTTTGAAGGGCACTGTCTATTGTCTGATAATTATATAAGACTGATCAGTATTTCCTCTGGAACAGAAATGGGTGGGAAGTGTTGGTAAATTAGATGGATTTCTTTAAACTATATTTCTAATTTGATAATAGTGGAAAAATTATGTTGCTGGGAAATTAAATTTAAAGCATAGTTGTTCATAAGATGCAAATACATTTCCTTTACTGTATACAGTTCTCTAAGTGGGTTAATCCTGAAAGTTTTCCAAAGATTAGATAATGTGTAGGCTTGAGAAGATTGAAAAAAAGTGATTATCGTGTAAAAGTAAAAGTCTCTCTGCCTTCAAGTGAGTCCTCCATTGATTCCATATTCTGAATGATTGGAGGACGACTGGATTATTGGTATATTAGTTAAAGTTAGTAACTACTGGGGCACAAAGCAGGGCGCATAAAAATGTTGGCCTATTTTCTTATTGCTTCCTTTCTATGTATCACCCTTTTGACTGTTTTTTTGGATCAGGACAAAGCTGTTTAGAGGACATTGATCAAGCACAACAATTTCACATAGAGGTGCTAGAAGATGAAGAGAAGGAAGAAGAATGTTTTTTGGTGGTTTGCCTTGACCTGCACAATTACTTTGGTACACAAAAAGATCAGCATGGTGTGTAGTGCTGCTTCACTCTGCCTTTGCTGGCTGGAGAGCTGATGTCATAGGATTGAGCTGTGTTCACTTTTACTTCTGAGGACGTATCTGTCAGCATATAAGCATCAAAAGCACACTTAATAAAAATATCCATTGACTCATCGATGTCACCTGTGCTATAGGTAACAGCATTCCATTTAGGTACATTCAATAAAATCCCAAGCTCTTGATTATGTCTTACCTCATAAAATCTAACTACTCTTAGGTCCAGCCATTGTTTATAGTTCAATATATGAGTCATAATATGATCTAAATATCCTGATAATGCCCTCAGAACATTACCTTAGAATCAAAAAGTATTAGTTTAATATAGGATGTAATTTAGAAAGTCTCTTATGTGGTTGCCCAGAGTTCAGAAATAAAAGTCTTCTATAATGATTTTAATAAAATTTAAAAACTGTTAGGTTTGATTTGTTTCTCCTGGCCTATAATTAAGTTCTGTCAGTCCAATGTCATTTTTTATAGACCTAGTGTTATGTTGTAATAACAAAGACTACTGATAGAAACAATGAATAAAAGACTATTATTCTAGGCATTTAAAAGTTAATTTCTGTAATTGCTGGGTTTTGTTGCCTTAGAAATGTCAGATTACATGATGAGGAATCACAGGGGATAACTAATGACACAACTCCATGATAACTTTTCAGCACAGTTTCAAATTTCAAAATATTGCAAGCTTGCTGTTGACTGACAGTGACAGTGACCGTACGAATGCTGTTCAGAAACAACAAGTTTGTCTGTAATCCTAGCGTTTCTTTTTTTCTTTTACCATTCTGTCATGGTGTACGTGTACGAAAAATTAGACACGTAAGCCTCTCATTTGTTTCCATGGTCCAAAACACCTGCCTTGCTTTTTCACTTGTATCCACATTATATGCATTGAACATCCAGGTGAATACTCATTGATTGCCAGCTCTCATGCACCCACAAGTGTGCCTTTATGCCTTAAATTTGTTGGGACAACTCCTATGTTGCTTCTGAATTAAATTGATGCATGTCAACGCAACTTTTTTCAAGGTTATCATGTAGCTGTTATTGTGTTGATAACTCCCCACTTCCAAGCAGCATCATTATTGTACCCACAGCTCCCAAAACTACATGGGGGGACTGCTTGCATTTTTGTGTTGTTGCTTCACAGCGCTCAATACTTTAAGGGGTAACTACTCATCTAGTGTTGCTATACACTACGCAAAATTCAAAGGAGATTGAAATAAAAAGTCTGTAATGGTGTTATTTACATCTGCTCATCAGTACAAATAACTAGAGGTAACATTGAACAAGTCGTAAAGCAGTCTCACTAAGTTGTTGGGGATACCAAACTTGACTCACTAAGGTTACGTAAATTAAGACTATGACTGAAAATCATTGTAAAAGTTGTACAATGTGATGGGAGCTTTAGGAGACTAAGCCAATATGATAATGACACAAATAGATAAAAGTTGTGACTAAAAAAAGAAATCAATACTACTACACTGCCCATGAGACTTGTCCTGCTTTTACATTACCCACCCTGACCAGTTAGATCATAATGTGGTGATTTGTTTCCACAAATATAAAACATCTTTGAAGGATATACTGTAATGAGTAATTTGGGATTCCCTTCTGTTCTTACTCTCCTGTGGGTGCTAACAGACAAATTGGCAAGGGCTTTAGCTGAGCTGCTAAATCATATCTTCACAGAGAAAGTTACCTTTGGGTGCAGCAGATGGGAATCTTTCACATTTGAGTCATCTTATTGGCTCCTGCCTTTGTAACATCAACATTCAGACCTGCAAAGTCGTCTAATAATTTAGCCTGCAAAAAAAAAACAAAAAAAAAAAAAAACAACACTGAACCCAATGAGATTTATATTTTGAGATTTTTCTGTGTGCAATAAAGACTTGTAATGCACAACTTGCACAATCTCTCTTCTAAGTCTGACAAACTTTAAGCTGGGTGGAAATATGCATGTGGTTTGCAAAGGCAGCTCACAAGTAAACCCACACAATCATTGTCCTAACTCACCGCTCACTGATATATCAAATATGATGGAGACAACTGTACACAAGCATCCCCAAGACCATCTTTAGGTGGGTGGGTAGATGGGTTTTTTTCAATGGATGGGTAGGTGAGTGGATAGGTAAGGTTGGGAATAGGTTGGTAGGAGGGTAGCAATGTGGGTGAGTGGGGAAACAGTTGTACAATGGTAGGTTTAGGTGACAGTAGTGGAACTACAGGAAAGTCATTTTCATTTTCTTGTATATGAAGTATAGAGAAAGTATTATAATCATCCAAAGATTCATGTTGAGATTTTGATGAATCTCAGCATTTTAGACCTCTTTAGAGTCTGAAAATACCATTTTTGGAATTATGTGTGTGTGTGTGGGCATGCGTGTGTGGGTGTGCGTGTATGTCAACACGATAACTTTAGTACGCTTTCACTTACGTCGACCAAATCTTGCATATACCTGTATTAGTATGTAGATTTTTTTCAATGTTTGGGCTATTTCTATTAACTGGAAGTGGTACTTTACCTTTTATTCAACTTTACTTTTGTAATAATTGTTCAATATATTATTAATTTGATTTGTTGTTGATGGTTCTTTAATGTAAATAATCTAAAAATATAATCATTGTCTTGTGGTTTACTCCTCAAACATCCATCCCCATTTCCGAGTATACGAGAAAGCCTAGGGGAGACCACTCCCAATTTTTTCATGGCCTCTTCGAACTTCGCCTACACTGGAGTTTTTGCTTCCGCAACGACCATCATTCTATTTCACTTGCCCTGTCAATACCTCTCAACTGTCTTCACTGTTCCACAAATTAACCAAGCTTAGAAGGCCTCCTTCTTCTGCCTGATGGATTTCTTTACCATTGGGAGTCCACAATCACATTTAGCAATTGTCACCACAACAGGCACCAATGACCTTATGGCCATAGCTCTAAACAGCCACCTCAGAAATGGAGGCATGTAACAAAACTCATTCTAGTTCAATGCCCCCATCTTCCCTCGGAATACAAAAGAAATTTGCCCCGGGGGTGCTAGCTGAGGATCTCGCAAGACAGTGGCCTCTACAAAACATTCCCAGCATATCTTTATTACACTTTTAGGTCTACCTGGTCTATCTAGCATCTTCCCCCACCATCTTGTCTAGCTTACAACCAGGTAGTGATCAGTTGACAGCTCACTCCCTCTATTCACTAGTGTCCAAGACATACAGTCGTAGATCTGAAGACACCACTCTGGCCCAAGGCACTCTGATGCTAAATACACTTGTAAACAACCTTATGCTTGAATATGCTGTTCATTATGGACCACCTGTGGCTAGCACAAAGGTCAACACCACCACTCGGTTCAAATCAGGCAGGCAGCCTCTCAATCACATCTTTGCAGTTTGCACTGTCATCACCCACGTGAGCATTAAACAACAGAATCCACCAAAGGAACATGCTCATGCACTTCCCCGAAGGTTCCCAAGAAGGGAAAATACTCTTGGCTCCAAATGTTAACACATTAGCACAGATAGATTAAAACCCTTCCTTGATTCAAAGTCGCAGGAAACTCCAACATACATAGAGTTGGGCAGCTCCCAACGCCTCATATCCGGGTCAACTCCAGAGTACAATGAGAGTTGGGCAGCCCCTTTCCAGGAGCCCTTCTTCTGCATTGAGTGGAGGCTGACTATATCTAGACAGTACCTCTCCACCTCCTGCACTAGCTGGGGTTCACTTCGCACCAGGGAGGTCACAAACCACGTCCCTAGAGTCATTTTCAACATTTTGCGATCAGAACATGGGTGAAGACCCAACCATCACGCACTTGCCAATGAGCCCAAAGTGCCAATTTTTCACTTTTCCAGGAAAAGTTACTGCGTCCTTGCTAAAAAACAATTTAGAAAACTCTGACCTTTTGATCACTGATTTGGTTTTGAATAATGGACCATCTATTTTGCATTTCATGATGTCTACATTATTGGGTCACCTTGATCTGTATTCTATTCTTACTGTGTGCATCTGGTCAAGCTTCATAGAATAATATGCCATAATATCGCAAGAGAGTTGGACTCTTCTTTCAGAAGCTCTGGTTATCGAAGACTGCACAATTGATGCTGCCATTTGTGTAAGCATGTCCAGTAGCACATACCCAACAACATCTTCCAAAACTGGAAGGACTATGACAGTGTTTCTTCTTAAAGACTGGCAGTAGAGAGAGATGGTCTGAAAGACAAAACCATTCAAAAGTAAATAATCTATGATATTCAGAGGAGCAAGAAGCCACCATAGGGAACTGAAGTCTGTGTGTTCCTGTAGCAAAAGAGACATGTAAAGTTGCCCCAAGTCATAGACACCTTTGAATGTGAAGTCAAAAAGAGAGTTGAAGACCAGTTAATATGGGGAAGAGATCATGGTAATGAAAATATTGGAGCATGAGCCAGAGGCATTTAGAGGTATTTTCATACAGAGGGTCCATATTCAGGCACATTAAGTTAGATGGCTATGAGCTTTTTGTTTTGTAATAATGAAACGCAAAGTAATAAAACCCTAAAATTTCCAATATACTGTACCTGTATGCTGCAGAGGTATCAAGATTTTAGCAGTGAGAAGAGGAAAAATGATTGCAACTTTTCAAAACAATATTATTTCCAGTTGTATTTCTTGGCGTCTAGGTAGTTGAAGGAATTTTAAAGGGAAAGGAGAGAATTCTGTGCTACATGAGAAAGGTAGCATGTGCAGTGTAGTGGTTAAGGCTTTAGACTTCAGTCACTGAGGTTGTGGTTTCAGCTCCCACTACTGACACAATGTGACCCTGAGTAAGTCATTTGAACTGCCTGTGCTCCAATTGGAAAAGTAAAATAACCAAGTGTGTCATAAATATTATAGATTGCCTTGGATAAAGGCATTAGCCCAATAAGTCTCTCTTATATAAAAAAAAATCTTTCGATGCAACAAGACTTTTTAGGGAACAAGACTTTTTGGAAAAGATTTTTTCAAGTCCTGTGAGACGAGAATTTTGCCATGAGATTTTTTCAAGTCGCGCCCTCCTATCAACCATTTTCAAACAAGACCACGGTACTCTCACCTCTCAGTCTTGTGAATGCTTTTGTCAGACACACTTCCTGCGCTCTCAGCTCTTATAAATTTTAACATTTTCCTCACTTTAAGTTACCAATTAAAGAAGATGTATTATTTCCAAATCCTATTGAAGGGTTATCAACAGAAAAAATGAGTACACAGGCAATCCTAGTACCAAGAAACGAGGAAGTCAAACGAATTTACGCCAAAAATGACGATCAGTAACACAGCAAAATAGTTAAAAATATCAAGACTATGTGGAAACAGTTGGTGGTGATCATGCGGAAGATGAAAACAACTTACAATATCACGAAGAATATCTACAACTGTTAACACCGTTTGGTCTTCCACCACACAAATTACTGTAGAAAGAAGGCTGTATCCAATAAAGGTAATGTAGTACTGTATATCCTCCGCAGATAACATTAGACAACAAAGGAGATCTTGATATGCCATTCATATTAAAACGTTAACAGTTTCCAGTTAGAATAGCTTTTGCAAAGACAATTAACTAATCTCAGAGCCAATCATTTGAAAAAGTAATTTTATTTAATAGAGAGAAAGAAACAAATTTCAATCACGGGCAGTTATACATCACATTGATGCAAATGTAACACTTCACATCAAAATTAAAATCTGTTAAAATTGTACATCCGCATCCCTATAAGCGAGCGGCAGGACTGCTAAGAGGAGGCCCGGGTGTTGGCGAGTTAAGCAAGCAGGGGGAAAAGCCACCTAGTAAATGAAAATTTTAACTAAAACAGCCAAACAAGCAAATATAAATTTTAATTAAAGCTGCCAGTTCCTTCACAGTGTAGATATATCACTGGGTCACTATGAGACAGCAAGTCCATTTGGTCATGAGTATATGACAAGACAGTCACTTTATTTTGCAAAACAGAACGCATTAATAAGGAACTAGTTAGAGACAACCAGCTCTGGATGCAAAGAGTCCCTGAAAATATGAAGACCATGTTGAGGCAAATAAGAAAAATCTTATTGCAAATAAATTATGGCCAGTCATCCAAAGACATAGAAATAAGTTTTGACATGTATAGTGAGTCTTGTTTACTCTGTTTACTATTTGCTTTATGGTATTTTATTCCACATTCATGCCCCAGAATTCCACGACAGAGAGCATATACATATACTGTAGATTTACATGGCCTGCAACAGATTACCATCTCATCCATTGTTTCTACCTCTTATCTAGTGCTACATATACAGTCGAATGGATTTAAAGGG
Source organism: Polypterus senegalus (assembly GCF_016835505.1). Lineage (NCBI taxonomy): Eukaryota > Metazoa > Chordata > Cladistia > Polypteriformes > Polypteridae > Polypterus > Polypterus senegalus. Next base: position 29,359,332 of record NC_053163.1, read on the forward strand.
TATGGAAAGTTGACATATGAATAAGAAGATATTAGAGCATTCTGTTAGAGCTGATTTTACAATTTTGCCATTCTTGGTAAGTATGTGTGGTTTTGCATAGAATCTCTTTTAGATAAGAATGATACTGACACAACAGATCATAAAGAACTTTTTTTAATTTTGTCTGTACTATGGAGACTTTACAAAGAAAACAAAAACTTAAAACCAATTTGTTCATTGCTATACATATAATAAGATAACAAGATAAATCCACTAGAACACCATCATTTCATGTTAGATTCAGGAGTAAAGGGGATAAAAGTAATCAAAAATGAGGCCTGGACATCAGAAGATGAGCAGTCACAAAACAGTTCAAAACTACAATTTTTCTACAATGACTATGTAACCAATTAGTATGACTCTCAAAAGCCCAACAAAGCTAGTTAAATAAACTCATTTTCTCCTACATCAACATTTTCAACAACAACCTCTCATCCTGCAATATTACAAAAAAATCTAAGTTAAATGTAAAAGAAAAATATTACAGAGATAAACATTTTTTATTCTGGAGCACAGATTTTTATGGTTGGGGTATAAACCAAAAGCCAAAATGCAGGGTACAGTGGTTCAGTGAAATCAGCTTCAAAACTGTGAAGGAGAGTCATGGTATCAGAAATATTGTAAAATGACAGAATGCCAGCAGGCCAATCCAAATACACACCAATTTTGCTACTGGCTTCTACATTTAGTTCAGTCTCCTGATTATTGTGCCAGGCTGAGGTACTGGAACAACAGCAAAACAAACTCCATGACTTATCATTACATCCAAGACAACATTCATTACCTTCTCCTTTCCTGCTGATTCTTTTGTATGTGACTCCAATTTCAGCAGTTTCACTCCACTCCACTTCCCAGTAAAAGCGATTTCCAGACAGTCCTTCTTTAGACAGAATTTGAAAGAAGGAGTCAAACCAATGTGGACTATCTGAAAAGATTTGCTTATCTTGTTTCCATGTCACCACTGTGTTCTTCTCAGATAAACAGAGATTTGTGTGTGTTGATTTAGGGTCCAAAGTGAAGTGACAGTAATCTAAATATCAAAAATTAAACAGAAAAAGTTAAATGAGAGCATTATTCTTAAAACCTGTGACTTTTTAGGTCTGGGATCAGTTCTACATAAAGTTGCATCCTAATGCATCTTCTCATTCAAGAAACGTTGCAGATAAAATCCAGACCCGTTTTAGCAGTTATTGACTAGTATATAAAGTGTTGTGACTGTGTTAAGACAAGGTGGGCATTGCCCACTTCTGCTCGGCTTTTAGTGGCACACAAGGTTAAATAGACTTACCAGAGATGCAGAAAGCCAGGCAGTAGTAACCAGTCAGCTAAAGATCTACTGTACTTTCTCATCTTGCATTGCTACTGTTTAACAAGTTCATGATTAAATGTGTCAAGTAAATGTCCATCTTTTTCAAAATTTAAACTAATTTGGAGAGAGAAAGCTCAGAGTAAAGCCTGACAGCTTAGTCCAATGACTGTACATTAAAGGAAGGCTTAGCCAAATTTGACATCATGCAACATTTTCAAAAAGGAGAAAAATAAATGGAAATGCATGTAAAATCAAGAAGCTCCAGGACATCTCTAAATTAGTTGTCACACATGCATGTTTCGAGGACCTCCTGTATAGGCTCAGTCAAGGTATGTAATAAACCACAGGGATGAGGAGGTTGCTATTGCCAACAGTGTCCACTCCTTCTCTCCCTAGTTTCAAGGAAACTGCCCAGTGATGGCAACTGACACCACCCCTTTTGGTTAAGCCTCCATGAAAGCTTCCTGGAAGGAGGTATCTATCATTTCTGGCAAGAACAACCTGCTGGATGGAGCTCCGCTACTATAGTGACCTAACTACTGGCTGACTAGCCTAACTACTTTATTTTGAGTCTAATTCCTGCTTTGTGGGATTTTTGTTTTTTGTTGTACAATAAACGGGACGATCCTGTTGGCATCTCAAATTATTCCAGTTCATTGAGTTGTCATTCCTGCACCCAGCCACAGGGTTTAGTGAAGAGTAGTATTTGGCATACAAGTCTAAATGTTTTTCATTTTTTTTTATTGCCCAACAATGTCTAAGCCAATCCATGCTATGAAATGTTTTAAGATTTATCAGAGGGAGGGTTAGTTGGAGGTTTGATCAAGTGGATACAGACGCTTTACACTCTTATGAGCTATTGTCTCAGGAAAGGACAACTACACTTTTGAAACTGACCAACTAGTCTGGAGAAATACAGATGACTAGAAGATGAACAGGCCAGAACTGAACAAAGTAACTGGGAAAGGGGCTGTGCCTGAGCTGTTTCAGTCGTGACTGGCCCAGGAGGTATTTCAGGAGCCGAAAAAAACACACACAAAGATGAGAGAGAGGCTACAGACTGCAAGTTCTCTTTTCTATCTTGAAGAGAGAAAACCAAAATGATGATCTGCTCACTCAAGAAAATAAGCTATTGAGGGTTTTGCTTGATATGTCTAATTTAACTTGCTTTAACTTAAAATAACTGGTGGTATACATAAGTTTAAAATGTCACTGTGCTCTGTACAAAAAACATTTCATACATCCACACATATGTACAGCTAACACAAGGCCAGATTTAGCACACAGGGGCTCATCACTTAGAACTGTGCATTAGAAGACAACAAAGGGACAACTACAAAAATGGGCATTGTACTATTTCTGTGTGACAGAGCCAGCATAATATTGTATTGTCTTTTCCTTGTTTGGAATGGCATGATTTATCTAAGTGGGGCCCCGCACATGAAGAAAGGGTTTAAAACCTTGGGACATTGCCCGGCACACCTTTGAAGCCGACAGACAAATGGGAGATAACGTCACCTGATCCTGAAAATTCTTCCAGTGCAGCAACAAAAATGGTAGACTGTATACATCGAGCTCCCATGTCGGTGAAAAGTCTTGTCATTGGCTTCCTTCGCCTGTAAAGCCGCATAAATCATCGTTAAAGAAAGCTAAGTAATTTTCTCTTATGTGATTTCTTACCGCTGTATCACTAAGGGAGGGATATCGCCTTTTTATATTATATCTATATAGTTTGAGGTTACTTAAGACACCACAATTGCAAAACGAACATATTTCCAGGGAGTTAGCGCTACCTAGTGGAAAACAAGTTTTATGTACGTGACTATCCCATATTTGCATAAAGAAGCACCCTCTTTGTTGACAACACATTTTTAGGGATCTTCACACCTTTTATACTTGGAAAGAATTGTAATGACTTTTAGTGAATTGATTTTTTTCCAAATGCTATGTGTTTTGTGGAGTTGTGGAAGCTGTTTTATGATACTGTTTTTGATATACGTATGTGTAACCTACCCTACTTCAGAAAAGCAACTTTTTCTTTGTTTCCAATACGACAATAAAGCGAGTGTTATGATTGTATGAGAATAGCAATCATCCAAAATATATATTGGTTATCTTATGTAAAAAGAACAGTATTGGTATAATTTCAATGTTAATTATACTTGAAGCATGTTCTTTTTTAACCTAGAAAAGGAATATTGAAATGTGGGCAAAAAAGAATAATCAATTTCAATTTAAGATATTTGCTTAAAAGCAACCTGACAAACTCTTGTAATGGAAAGTTGATTACTTTTCATTGGTTTAACCTAAGGCAGTTTAGTTCTATATTTTATCCAAATTACTATATCTCATTTATTCAAGACATTTTTATGGAACTAGTCAAGAAGAAGAAATTATTTTTTTGAGCGTGAAGAGAGCAGACTAGAAATGATCAAATTTGAGAAAATCGAATGTAACTAGTGAATGTGCCACCTGAAACTACATGCCCAGCATTATTAGGCTGTATGGTTTGCCAGTACTCTCATCTGTACTTTGCTCAATATTTTGTGTAAATTATCTAAAATGCATAATGAATAAAAGTGCAACTTCTTTTGTGCCTGAGGTCATAAATATGAAAGGTAATGCAACACATGAGGGATATAGCAGGGATCTGGGGACATTTTGTTAAGGTCTACATAATAATAGGATTAGGGTTACCCAAGAACACTAACACAACAAAATAATGAGCTTTGTACAGCTTCTTCTATAGGATACATTTGTCTATTTGCATTTTGTTTTTATGTTGCTGTATATAAGCAATCATTAAATGTATATATTCTTGTATTTATTATTTAATAGCGTATTATTCTGAACCTTAAAACAAATGTGGTTCAGTTACTTTGCTACAAGTATAATGGGCAAGGACCACCAGCCTGCAGAGAAAGGCAAGGAATTTATAAGTTTGAGTGTTACTTAAATATCTAATCAAATATTGGCATTGGCAAAAGTGAAGCTGCTATGTAGTTAATTGGATAAATAATTAATGAGTGTTAATCAATCAATTCCTGTTCTCCTTCACTCAAAGAATATGCTATTAACTTACATTGCTTATTACGTTTCAGAATGTAACTAGCAAAAGTATAAAAAAAGCAATGACAAGCCAGCATTACTTATTTGTTGAAGTTGCTGGAAGTGACCATCTTCTAAAGCACAAATCGTGAGGTAATCATTAGCAATAATTCTTCCACACAAAACCTCTTAGGTCTTTTTATTGTACATCTAGGAATTGTGAGGATGAACTAGAAAATCAACTGTTTAATTTTTCTTTGTTCTTTCTTAAGGTGCATTTAAATTGCAAATTTCTTGTACTTCATCGCAAGATAAAGGAAAAACAATTTTGGAATATCTTAGATAAAGCTATACAGGTTTTCTTAATTCACTGTCAATAGTGTAATTTCTCTCAGATACACCTAAAAATTAGGAATGATCATGTAACATGATCTCTGTCAGATTCTAATCTGTGAATCCTACTACTTACCTTATAACCAAATGTTGTTATGCCTACTAATAAATCACATCAGTGTCACCCCAAAGGGAGATTTCCATGGCTGGCACTGACTATAGTTTTTGCTAACATTGAAAGGCTTACAGGAGTCACACAAAACATCTTGGTAAAAATCTGCATTGTCGACAACTGTCATGTGCTCTGCCTGCAAAAGACATACTTGGGCCAAAACAACCACAACCAATAGAATCCCTGGTGTGAAGTGAATTATCAAATGCCAACACAAAAAATATGGGAGTGCCACCTTCATGAGGAGCAATCCCATTGTAAAGACAACCAACACATCTCAAGTCAGCAACATTGAAATCCTGACAGTGGAATTGAACAACAACTCTTAACACGTCAGTCAATAAACTGCCCAGGGAGAGGTTTGACTTCATTAAACTGCTTAACTTTGACTAAAACAAACTGTGAATCACAAGTTGCTCATCTCTAAGATATATAACATACCATATACAGCAACTACCACCTAGTGCAAGACATCCAATCCCTATTGGAAAATAAGACGTTTTTTTATGGAAAAAGAAGAGCCATTTGAGTCATCAACAAAACAGCCTTCTTCAGGGAAGTGTGTTAGCACCAAAACTTTTCATCATCTACACGAATGATCAACCCTTTCCACGTCGAATGATGGAGTTTCTTATATGCTGACAATCTATGCATCACAGTGAAAAATTTCACCACTATCAAGACAGTCCTTACGTCTTCCCTATCAAACCTTTCAAGCTATTACAACAAGAACTACCTGAGAACAAAACCAACAAAGACACAGTCTACTACCTAACATCTGTGCCTCTGGGAGGCAAACAGGAAGCTATGCATGGGAAAGGTGCTATATACATAAAATAATATTATCTAGGATGGTATGGCAATAGAACACCACTCAAACCAGATGTATTTCAGTGTCACACTTGAGCAGACTATGACTTATAGGGCCCATGTGGAAAAGATGACTGGGAAAGTCAACAACAGCAATGAAATCCTCAGAAAATTATCCAACACCGAGAAGGGCGCAAACCCAGCAATCCTGCACTCCACTGCACTTGCACTATTGTTTTCCACAGCAGAATATGTGTGCCCAGTTTGGAAGTGATCAGCACATGCCAGGAAACTTGACCCTATACTAAGTGAAAGCTGTCGCAATTATCACTCATTGACAGCTTCTACATACTGGCTGGTTTTGCTCCACCAGACAGAGGAAATGTGGCGAGTAGGCAGGAAAAGCAGTGAAAACTATAGATTCCTAGACACCCACTGTATGGCCATACCAATGTTGCTAAATTCCTGAAATCCCAGAAAAGCTTTATGCATGAGACCCCCGTTTCCTGGTTCAACTGTCCCTGCAGCAAGGCTAGACTCATGATACGTGTGGTCTTGGAGATATCAACTCAATTAACATCAAGCCTGGAATTGGGAGAACATCTTCACATTGGACTGCATTATAACATGGATTAACCTTTACTGCCTACTCAGCTAGGACTGGCAGGTCCAAAGCTAACATGACCAGGAGGGGGAACTTCAATGACAGTGATCTATGTTAACTCCAGAGAAAGACATCAGACCATGGAACATCTCCTGATCTGCCCATACCGGATGAAAAATGCATCATGGAGGCCCTCCCCACAGCCATGGACAGAGCTATAGCCTGTGCTTACCACTGGAAGAGCGTATAAAAACTTTGGTTTAAGTACTGAAGAAGAAGATCAAAGAGGAGAATTATTCAAGGACTAAAACTTCAAAATGAAATAAATTCTTACATTTCATGAAATCATCTTTGTTCAGTGACAATGCAATTACATAAGAAAGAAAAACAAAATATAGTTTATTAAAAACAGGTGATTTTTAGCCTAAGTAGTACCTCAACATTAACATATTTAAAATGACTGTACAAATTTTAAATACACACCTGGATTTACTTCCCACTTGCTGATCTTCTCCAAATCTTTTACATTGAATAATGCTCCCCTCAATTCTTCAGTACTTACAACGATATCTGGAAGAATATCATCTTCAGGTGGAATGTACACTGATGGGAATGTCTACTGAAAAAGACAAATTGCTTAAAACAAGTTCTCTGATACACATTAGATTTCCTTGGAAGTGGTACTCTCCCCAGAAGGAAGTAGATGTGATCATCTGTCCCCAAAAAATCAGTCAGCTCAGCTTGTATCATCCTCAGCTCCTCAACCTCCTCCTCCAATTGCTCAATAATTCCTTCAGCCCGTTCCACTTCTCTCTTTGCTTGCTTTCTAATATGTTCAGTTACCTTCTTCTGGGTTTCCACAATGGTGCAGATAAGATTGGCAAAGCTCTTCTCATTTTCCATTACCTCTTTTTCTTCAGAGTTCTGAAACAATTGATCATGTTGTTCAAATGTATTTTTTACATTTTTGATTTCTGAAATGCTTTCACAGCCATCTAAAATTAATTTCAGGAACCATTTTCAAAGTATTTTTTTTTCATTTGGAGAGAGCATATCTTTAATTTGCAAAATTAAAGAAAATTGAAAGATTTGACTTGTCTGAATTGCCAAAAAAAATACACTTCAAAATCACTTCTTTTCCTAAATATAAACCCAGGAGGCAAACTGAGTAAAGAAATTCAATTCCATTGTCACCCTAACCCTAAGGATCATCATTTACAGGAATCAAAATCGCACTCCTTTAAATGAAGGTAAAATGAGAAAATGCCTTGGATGAAAGGACAGCAATGTCAGAAATGTCAATTAAAAATAAATTTTCTTCAAAACGAATAATGAAAAAATGAATATCTCTACCTCTCTGACATTTTTTGTTTCCTTTGTATTCTTTGTTTCTTATAATATTTAAAAGCCTGTCCTCTTAACCTCCATAAAGTTTGAATAAACGGGAGGTCAGAGAGCTAGTTCCGAAATATACTCGCATCTATGCCCACTGAAATATGGCCAATTTAGATTCATTAATCAACTTAATTTACAGGTCTCTGGGATGCAGAAGGAAGGAATGAAAATCCAGAGAAATCCCACATAGACCCAGGAAGAACTATTCCACATGTACAGAAATCAACACCAGGCCCAGAGATGTGAAGCATAAGCTACATTGCCATTGTTTCACCATTTGAACATTAGGATCATTACAAAAGCTTACATGTACTTCCCTGTATTTGTTACTATTAAAAAAAATAGTTTCCCGCTTAGAATCAAGTGTACATTTCAGGTAAGAGGTCATCTTCACCATAGGGCTACAACATTCCATGATATCAGGAGTTAAACTAAAATTTCATTGAGGAAAATAAGACTGTTTGAATATCTCTAACCATTCAGCCCCATCACTTTATTACAATCACCTCAATGGTCAAACTAGCCTTCATCTGTGTTCATATCTAATAGCCTTGCTTTTCAGACAAAAACTATGCTCACTTTCATTTGCTTTGGTTTGGGTTTTTTGCCTCATGTTATCCTTTAGTGTATATGCCTCTTTTTTTGTTACTGTAATAATTTATTATTTAAAAAATTCAAGACCTTAATTACTCTGTGGTATTTTCGATGCATGTATATTTTTCAAAATTCTTGCTCACATTCTGGTCTTTTCTCTCTGTCTTCCTTTCCAACTTTAAACCAGTTAAGCAAGGCTCTACCTAACATACAAGCTATAAAAACCTGGACACAAATAGATGAACATACACAGGCTTGGTCCGTAACTGAAATAAAATCCTGCAGTACTTCTTTATATTCCCTGCTTTGTGCCCCAATAAATGCAAGTTACCACCAATATACTAATAACCCTATTGTGCTTCACTCACTCAGAATATGGAACCAATGTAGAAAGTATTTTAAGATGGAGAATCTTTTATCTGTGGCACCTCTGCACAAGAACTACCTTTTTCAACCCTCGCAAACATATGCAGTTTTTAATATCTGGAAAACATTAGGTATTAAATTGCTTAGAGATCTTTATATAGACAATGTCTTTGCATCCTATGAACAAATACATTCCAAATATAATTTTCCAGCAACACATTTCTTTCACTATCTTCAAATCAGAAACTTTGTCAAACAGAACCTGCCTGATTTCCCTTATCTCCTACCTTCATCTACTCTGTAAAAAATATTGCTCAGTTCCGAGGACTCAGACAGCATTTCTGCAACATATACAAATATTTTACAGTCCCTCCCTTTCAAAGATCCAAGAGGACAATGGGAAAAGGATCTATCACTCAATATATCAGAAAAGGAGTGGAAGGTAGCAATGCAGAGAATTCACTCAAGCTCCATATGCGCAAAGCATACAATTATTCAACTCAAAATTATACATCGAGCGCATCTGTCTTGCTTGAAATTGTCCACAATGTTTCCAGGGCAAATGCTGCAATGAAGTCCTAGCCTCACTGGGTCACATGTTTTGGGCCTGCACCAAATTAACATCATTCTGGACAAAAAATTTTAAGTGCCTTTCATACAGCCTCAGTGTCACAATCCCTCCTAACCCATTAACAGCTGTGTTTGGTGTTCTTCCAGATGGGCTTAAAGTGGAGAAGGACAAACAAACTGTGATTGCCTTCACTACACTATTGGCACGCAGACTCATTTTGCTGAACTGGAAGAATCCTAACTCTCCTCTTTTAAGTCAGTGGGTAACTGATGTTTTATATTATTTGAAATTGGAAAAAATCAAATTCTCACTTAGAGGATCTGTGCAGAACTTTTTCAAAACCTGGCAGGATCTAATCAATAACATTCTAGAATAAGCTCTTAAAGCCCTGAGGAAGTAGATTCTCTCCCCATTTCTTTTTCTTCTCCATTTATCTGTATCCACCTAATAAACTCAATTTATTCATTTTTACTATTTTTAAGTTTTAGTCCGTTGGCCATGCTCTCTCTTTCTCAGGGGCAGGGACTTATTTGTTTTCAATCCTATTTTTTTTGTAAAAAGTGATCTATTTGTATGGAATGATTACAATAATATCAATAAAATAAAATAAAAAATAAACCAGTTAAGCAAGGATTGGATTTGAACATTTTCTCTTAAACTTCTGGTAACATTGAGACTACTTCAGGAATTACTGTTGGATTATAAAAGTCTCAGTATTTGTTAAAATACTTAAATTTGTAGAATCCCATTGGGCACAAGTAGAGGTGCTTTGCTGCTAGCTGTAATTTTTTAAAACAATGTTGGATTCCTAATAGGGGTCTGTGTCCTCAATGAACAGGTTTCCCCTTAAGCATTCCCATAACAAGCATGTTCTGAGTTTACCAGATAAAGACTAGAGGTTATAAGTTGATTTTTATTCAGTCATGCTTACCTTAATTTGTTTTGCAGCCTTCTGCATCTCCTCTACCTTTTTATTTCTCTTTGCAACTCTCTGCTGAATTTCTGTCAGAGTTATTGCCAAATTGCATGCAACACAAATGTTGGGGGTAAATTCCGCAATATATTTTATGGAAAATGAAACTGTGCTGTTTTGCTCAGTGCAGTGCACACTAACACAAAAACAATTTAGAGCTGACTGTTATCTAATAATATAGCTAATATATATATATATATATATATATATATATATATATATATATATATATATATATATATATATATAATATAACTATAACTAATATATAGTTAAAAAGAAAAATCACACAGAAACACTGCAAGACCTTGAAAATACACTCTGGAGCTGATGATCATGCATCACCAGGTGTAAAAAAAATGTATTTATATATATATATATATAATTGGGCACTTATACTGTATATTATACATATATATATACATATATACATATATATATATATATATATATATATATATATATATATAACATATATATATATATATATAAACATTATATATATATATATACATACACACTAGGGGGCTTTGCCCACTGCTCGCTTTGCTCTACAACCCCCAGGCCTGCATCAGACATGAAAGAAACAGAGACTGCCATCCAGGCAGATAGCAGATAGCAACTTGGATTTTGCATTCAGACAAGCCCACATCACATATGACTCTTATTATCTGGAGAGAGAGGACTCAAATTTTTATTTTTTACTTAAGGATGGTTTTCTGTATCGGGTGATTTCTGATTACGTGGGTGATGAACGTATCGAGTAGTTGGGAGTACCAAGTGAGCATAGGCAGAAGGTTTTAAAAATTGCTCACAGTCATGTTTTGGGGAGTCACCTCAGCATGGAAATTATATATATATATATACACATACAGAATATACCCCTGGAAGAAAGGAGCAAAGAAAGAGAATTAAAACAAAACTGAGTGCCATTATGAACAATGCTGCACATACTCTCTCTGACACACCAACACTTCTTTATACCAACAGCAATATTGCCCTCACTGGGACTGCCAACTCAGAACTTTTCTTTTTTCATTTTCTTGCTTTATAATCATTCAGGCATGTATGTATGTATGTATGTATTGTGACGAGCGGCTGGGTCCCATGCCTGGCCAGAATGCCCCTTCAACACTGGATCCAGGAGAGCAGCCATGGGATGCACTCTACGTCCCCCGGAACGCATGGTGGCAGCCCTCCTGGGTTACATCAGGGCCACAGGTGTGGGACTTCAGGACTCAGACCTGTTGGGCTCTGTGGCCACCACCTGGAGGAGCTGCATGGCTTAACGAGCCTCTATGGGCTGGAATGCAGCAGCACCCGGAAGTGCAGCCTAATTAGGCCAATTACCACCTGGAGCACTTCCGCGAGGGCTACAAAAGGAGCCTGCAGCCACTACTCAGGGTGCCAGAGTTGGGAGGTGGAGGACAAAGCTAGGTGGGAGGAGGAGGAGGAGTAGGAAGAGTGGTGGTGGTGGTGGTGATAGTGGTGGTGGAGGTGATGGTGGTGCCAGAAATGTGTTTTGTTTTGCCTTAAAGTGCTTTTGGGACTGTGTATTGCCTGTGGGGTTCACGGGGAAGACGTGCCCCACAGGTGAAGAAAAATAAAAGTTCTTAGTATTTTACAAGTGCCTCAGTGTGAGTCTGTGTCGGGTTGGGCACTATATAGCGTCCATATCACAGTATGTACGTATGTATGTATTTGCTGATTTACTTGTTTATCTATTTATTTATTTAAAGGGCTTATGTAAAAAAGACAAATTTCTCCCTAGGGACAAATAAAGTTGTTTCAGTCGGTCTGTCTGTCTACTTGGCTGATGGAAATAAGTCCTGGCCATCATAAAATTGGATTAAATGTGTGTAGAAAATTGATAAGTAAAAAAGCAGCAGTCAGGTGTAGAAAATTGAGAAGTAAAAAAGCAGCATTCATAGTGTTCAATCTCGTTTCCCCTATTGAAATATGGCATATTCTTTAAAGTTTATAATTAACAGTTTTCTAAGAAATTTTAACTGTTGTAACTATTTACACAACATTCTTAAGTCCAGCCATGCCAGTTCGGAGTGATTGCAGGCGGAAACCTATTCCAGCAGCATCACTTAAGTCGAAAACTACTATTGGGTGAGTCACCAGTCCATGCTATTTCCCAGTAAGTGAAACAAGTATACCATATATTTTTGGAGGACATTTCTGTATTTAAACAACAGTATTAGCTCCGTTCTCACCTGTTTCTCAGCTCACTCGGTTTCCAGCTCCACACTCTCATGACCCTTATGCTCAGCCAGCATGCACAACAAACAAATGCAGGTCTGATCCGATTTACAAAACACTTCCACTGTTTTCTCATGTTGAGTGCAGAGCTTTTGCTGCAGGTTTTTAGTTGCATTAATCAGCTTATGTTTTTTAAGTGTAGTAATTTCTGAGTGGGGTTGCCCATGCGTCTCACAGAAAGAAACCAGACAAGTGAGGCAGGACTTCACAGCTCTGAGCTTCTTTCCAGTACAAAAATCACATTCCACATCTCCAGATCCAGCATAATGTAAAAATAATTTTGTTGCTTTTACTGACTTCACAACTTCATCCAGAAGGGTGTTTCTGCGCAGGTCCGGCTTTGAAGTGAAGGTCCCTCTGCACTGAGGACAGCTGTACACATCTTTAGAATCCCAGCAGCTGCGACTACACTTCATACAGAAATTGTGTCCACATGGTATGGAGACAGGGTCACTCAAGATTTCCAGACAAATTGAGCAGGAAAACAAATCTTTTGAGCCACAAATGCCCCTTTCTGCCATTATGTTTCTGAAAGAAATCAAATAAGAGAAGAAAGCAAAAGTAGATTGAGCCACTTGAGAAACTGGGATTACTGCTGAGAAGCAAATAGGGAGCACATCCTGCATTAGTAAGCACTCAGTGTTAATGCTGTTGGTCTGTTTCAGTGACTTTAGGCAGACGCAGTGACTGTTTTTAAAGAATTATGTGTGCAGAAGAGTGCACTCCAAATAGGAAAAGTAAATGTGTTTGCAGAATTAGAAGGGCATTGATGCTTGAAAGCAATAGAACATCAGTAAAATGAAATAGATACTTCAGCAGAGGAAAGGCCCAGAGCACAACATTTTTTAAAGGTACACTTGAAAATCAGTGTGCACCCCTTTTAATTCATTGAAATATTACACTTTTGGGGAATGGATAATTATCCATCCTTTTTCAAAACCACTCAAAGAGCTTGAATACCACAAGTCTGAGTTTGCATACCACACAGGAATGATCATTGAAAAGTTAATGAGTGAAAACAGCTAGCAAAAGCAAAAATCTGGCATTTAGGATCATCTGCGGAAATTATAATTTATGACACACACACAGAGTAGCACAAAATTGGTGGGCCCTCTTTAATACTGGATGTTGGGCCCTTACAAGGAAAAAAGCCATATGCTTTTGTTTTGTGTTATAAAAGTGTCTTAAGAAAGGCACTTTAACCTCTAAGGTAAAGCTCAAATACAAAACAAGAATATCTCAACGCTGGCCAAGGCTAGCTACCTCGACTTTTGATATCTTACTGAGGACTAGAAGCCATTCCGCTCACAAGGTGTTCCTGTCCCCATTCCCTTACGTGTCGATCCGTCTTCAAATTGGTTACCCTGAACGGGCTACACTTCAGGATACCCCAGCAAAGGCCAAGAATGGCTACTCCTGTCTGGCTTTCGTATTTCAACGCCTATCTTTGAAAGGACTACACAGACTAAGAGAAGCCTAATCTAAGCTAATCATTACCCACAATAGTGCAGTACCTAAATGGACAATCATCGGTTATTGCTAAAATGTCAGTAAACAACAGGACAACTTTAGCAAAGCAATATTCCAACTGTTTTAGTTATTAATTACATTTATTTAAATGAGAAACAAGGTGTAAATGTAACATATGAAAGCATACAACCTGAATGATTGAAATCAGGGTCACACAGCAGTCTTTGGTTTCCTAAACCAGGTGGGATGTTTGGGAGGAAAGAGGCCGTCTATAGGTGGCAAAGTCACACTGAGTTGTCTTCTCCTCGGCAGTTGTTTCTCTCTCTTCTCTTATTCTTGGAAGTTGTGATGTCTCTCTGGCAGTGTCTTTTTAAAATCCTATGAATTTATAGGGTCTTGCTGGCTGGTCCTTTTCACAATAAAACCCTGCCTTATGTAAGGTATTGCATCAGTCAAAGTTTGGGACAACTGATACGCTCCCATGGTCTTGTTTATTGTTGATTAAGTTACTTTTGGCCAAACACATTCATCTTAAAGTCCAGGCTTCCATTTTATGTATTCTTACAAGCATACATACACTGGTCACTTTATCGATGCTTAAATATATACATTCTAATAAACAATGACACTCTTTAACAATGTATACTTATTTTCCCAGAATTCCTGATTATATCTATTTTGCAGACAGCACAGAATTTTATCTACTTCCACAATTTGACTGTCTTGCAGAACTACCTCATGAATATTAATGATTTAATGAGGTCAGTTTCAGTTACAGAACATTTGCCACACAAGCTCTGAGCTCACAACTTAAAAGTCATCATCTAAATAATTCTAAAATAGAAGCAGACTGAAATAAAACACACAAATTAAATATTACGAGTCATATTTAGCATACACTAAAAGTTCAATTTTCCAACAGCATTACAGATCACCAGCCACTTAAATATCTTACATCATATGATCTCCACATTCTGGTCCTTGAAATGAAGAGTATGTTTTGCCCAAATGCTTTATCCCTTCTAACATTTATCTTCCTGTAATAAGTTACAGGATTTTTCCTAATTTAATGCCTTTTGTAACATAGTCATCACATCTCTAGTGATTTTTTTTGTTCCAGTACAAGTTCATCCAAAATATTACAAGGAAGTAATGTGTCGATAAATTGTAATACATTTTCAGTTTTTCTTTAATGAAGAGGTTCTTTACTTGCTGCCTCTCATTTTATAGCCCAGTCACTACAGCAAACATGTTTGGATTACAGGATGATTTTTCCAGCTGTGTGCCTTTATGTCTGAAATGAGCCTGCCTTGGTGCCGTGTGTACAGTACATTAAAAAATATCAGGGTCAGGCAGAAGTGTTCATCTGCCCACAGTGCAGAGAAATATTCAACCCAAGGCCTCATTTGCAGAAAAAGTGCCCTTCTGACTCCCAGAAAAACTAAAGATGAAACAGCCGCATTCACGTGTGGTAAGACATGCCTAACCTCATTCTGTGAGATTCACATCAATCACCACAATGAAATTGTGGCCTCGGAAAATTAAAAATTGGTTAATCCAACTAAAAATATATAAGAGAAGCTTTGTAGATAAAAACATCAGAAAACTGGAAATCTACAGTCGATCTGATGAAACCTGTATCTGCTTGTTGTGTGTTATGGCTGAGCACAATGATCATGTCACAGCTTAACCAGAGATAGAAAAGCCCACCAAGTTTCAAGCTTCAAGGTTGCTTTATATAATCATGTTTAGATAGATAGATAGATAGATAGATAGATAGATAGATAGATAGATAGATAGATAGATAGATAGATAGATAGATAGATAGATAGATAGATAGATAGATTTTAGTACAGTAGGCAGGATATGATGATAGATAGATAGATAGATAGATAGATAGATAGATAGATAGATAGATAGATAGATAGATAGATAGATAGATAGATAGATACTTTATTAACCCCAAGGGGAAATTCACAGAGAGCTGAGCTGAAATTCAAATATTTCAATTTACCAGTTCATCTATGTTCCTCCCGTCACTTAAAACCACAAGATTATATCTCTCAGCTGGTCTTTGAATGCCTCAGGAGAAGTTGGAGGAAGTGGTGGGAAAAGGGGCATCTTTGCTTAAACTGCTGCCCCTGCAACCCAGATCCAGATAAGCAGAAGAAAATGGATGGATGGATGGATGGTGTGGCATATGGCCGGTCATTTATCCCGGCCAATCTCAGGCAACCTCTTCCTACAGATTGTGGCCTTTCAGTGGTGGAAGTGATCCAGGTGCTTGACCACCTGGTCCCAATTGCACCTCCGGGTGGGGCTGATGACTCGTTCAGCCGGATTCTCGAGTCTCTGCAGCACCCCCTAGCGGCCACCCCAGCTCCCATCTTGGTTGTGGAGGACTCCATGTCCCATGGAGCCATGCGGGAGACTGGGGAACGAACATTGGCCAGGGAGGTTGCCACCACGCGTCCCGGGGGAGGTATTGAGCTGCCCATGGTGGCTCCCCCGGAACATATGCAGCAGAGGCGTATATATATACTAGCAGAATACCCGTGCTTTGCAGCGGAGAAGTAGTGTTTTAAATAAGTTATGAAACAGAAAAGGAAAAATTTTAAAAATAACATAACATGATTGTTAATGTAATTGGTTTGTCATTGATATGAGTGTTGTTCTCATATCTATATATATATATATATATATATCTATATATATATATATATATATTATATATATATCTATATATATAATATATAGCAAAATACCCACGCTTGGCAGCGGACAAATAAAAAGAAAAGGAAAAATTTTTATAATAACGTAACATGATTGACAATGTTTTGTCATTGTCATGAGTGTTGCTGGCTATATATATATATATATATATATATATATATATATATATATATATATATATATATATATATATATATATATATATATGAGTATATATATATATAGATATATACTTTGTACATGTGTACATATATACACACACACATATACTATGGGGTGCTAAACAGGCAAATACATTGATTTTGTGAATATATAAAGTCGGCGTCAGAATATATAAAGTCAAAACTTGAA
The DNA here is from genome assembly GCF_016835505.1 of Polypterus senegalus. Taxonomy (NCBI): domain Eukaryota; kingdom Metazoa; phylum Chordata; class Cladistia; order Polypteriformes; family Polypteridae; genus Polypterus; species Polypterus senegalus. The sequence continues at coordinate 29,376,368 of NC_053163.1, forward strand.
TATATAAAGTCACTGTCGGAATATATAAAGTCAAAACTTGAATATATAAAGTCAGCGTCAGAATATATAAAGCGCTGATTTTATATATTCCGACGCTGACTTTATATATTTAAGTTTTGACTTTATATATTCCAGCACTTACTTTATATATTCAGAAATATTCCAACGCCGTCTTTATATACTCAGGTTGTGACTTTATATGTTTGGGAATGACTTTATATATTCAAGTTTTGATTTTATTTATTCCGACAGTGACTTTATATAATCAAGGTTTGACTTTATATATTCGGGAATTACTTTATATATAAAACTTTTGACTTTATATAGTTAAATTTAGTCATCATTGCATAACTTTTTCTTTACCATAGAAATTTAAAGACTAAATTCAACTTCCATTCCTAACAAAGATATTTCTGGCGACTAAATAGAACCTACTTATATCCAAATTCGAGCTATTGAGCCGTCGCCTGTCTGCCTGAATAAGTCACCCTCGCTTCGCTCTTACTTTTTTAACGTTAATTTAATCATAGCTAGTGGCAGAAAAATGATAAAATGGAAGGAGGATTACACTGAGTATGGCTTTACCAAAACAATTATTGATGGCGAATCGATTACTCATAAAGCTTGAATTGGTGATCTGTTTTTCTGTGTTAACCTTATATTTTTTCAGACTTCTTCTCAAACCAAGGGGGTGCGAGGGTAAAATGAATCGGGATGCGCTGATCAATGTAATCAGTGTACCAGGAAATCATGCATTGACAGAAGTTCCCCTTTGCTTGTATTGCAAAGTGTGATTAAATGCGTGATTTTTTAACGCGTTATGGAGCACATGCATCGAAGCTTCTCAGCTGTGCTTGTGCTAAGAAAAGGAAACATTTTAAAAATAACGTAACACGATTGTCAATGTAACCTTTTGTAAGTAGTGCCTGGAGGATTAAGTGTGGAGAAACTGTAGAGACAGCGTGTGTATTAACTTGTGGATTTTTCTGTATTTGGTGGCAACGTCACAAAGTCGCTTCCATAACACTGCATGCGTTAGCTGCGGAGCTCAGCTCAGAGCGAAATGAGGTGAATGGGTGGGGAGATGATGACGTGACTCCCTTAACTGTCAATCCCCCACAAACAAAAATTTGCATAAGCACAGCCTTTCACGTGCAATTTTAACTTAGTTAAGTGATCAAAACTCTCGTTTATATCCTGCGTCCTCTCATTAAACTTGTATCCCGCATTACCCGTGGGCATGACAAACGCCAGCGGCAGCCTGTCTATGAACTTAATTTAAACTTTAGGTTTACACCGTGCATTGTTTCCGAAGTAGCAGCACTCATAAATATGGTAGTATATGTCACTCGCTCGCTTCTTATTGTTTTGCTGCCTTCTCAATTATATAATGCATTTTTTCTTCAGCGCTTTTTGGAGCTCTTCCTGGTTTTCTACACACTGCGTTGACAGTCAGTTCAAGTGATTACGTGGGAGGCGTGATGATGTCACACAAAACTCCCCCCCCCCACGGCTTTCGAGCTCAACTCCATTACAGTGAATGGAGAAAAATAGCTTCCAGTTATGACCATTACGCGTAGAATTTCGAAATGAAACCTGTCCAACTTTTGTAAGGAAGCTGTAAGGAATGAGCCTGCCAAATTTCAGCCTTCTACCTACACGGGAACTTGGAGAATTAGTGATGAGTCAGTGAGTGAGTGAATGAGTCAGTCAGTCAGTCAGTGAGGGCTTTGCCTTTTATTAGTATATATATATATATATATATATATATATATATATATATATATATATATATATATATATATATATTATTGCAGAGACGCTTGGTTGGTGCCAACCCGAACACAGACTGACACTGGAGGCACAGGTGAAAACATCATGCCTTCCCCGTGTCCTTCAGCCCTAACACAGTCCCAAAAACACCAAAAGGAAAACACCCCACAACATGCTCTTCTTCTTTCTCCACTCCTCCCAGGCAGCATTGTCCTCCTCCTCCCGACTCTGGCGCCGTCGGTAGTGGCCACAGGCTCCCTTTACAGCCCTTCCGGAAGTGCTTCAGGTGGCAATTAACCTAAATTAGGCTGTACTTGTGGGTGTGGCTGCGTTACCACCGACACAGTCTCTGGAAGCTTTGCAGCTCCTGCTGGTGGTGACCACGGTTCCAGGATAGTGACCCCGATGCAACCCAGGGGGGCTACCATCAAGTGCTTCGGGGGGAAGTAGTTTGCATTCCATGGCTTCTGCCCCAGATCCAGTGTCAAAGGGGCATCCCGGCCAAGCATGGGTCCCGGCCGTCCGTCACAATATATATATACACATATATATATATAAACACATATGTGGAAAGATGTGCAAAATTATAAAGATGTGGAATTATAATATAAATATGGCTTGTCCGACGGACCAGGAGAAGGTTGCCTCACACTGTTCCATTCCATCTGAATTAGTGTGGTGCTGAGATGTCACCCATTGCATGGCTACACTCGGGTCCCAATCTGGGATCCTGAGTTGGTTTGTCATGTGTTAGGTGTGGCAATGCGCTGTATCAGTGGGTGCTCCTAACCTTCTCCTGGTCCGTCGGACAAGCCATATTTACATTATAATTCTACATCTTTGTGACATGTGATATGGGTTTCATGACATGGGATATTACACACCTTTGATTATCTGGCTGTCAAAGCTCTGCTTCCAAGTGATAAGATAATCAACACAGCCTGTGGCAAACCATTGAAACAGATTTTAAAGGTTATAGATGGATGGTGATGGAAATATAAGCATCTATCTTTTAAAAAATCGAAGATCTGGCACTCCATGACAACATGTAAAGTGAGCCTGTTTGCTTTATGGTATTTTTTGCCACTTCCATCCCATAGACTTCCATGACAGAGATCTTGTGCATACACATAGCCTGCAACAGATTAACATCTTCTCCAGTGTTTCTACCTTTCATTTAGTATTGCATATATAATAGATTTAATGGGTATGGAAAGTCGACATATGAATTACAGGATAAAGTAGTCGCTATTGGACTTAAAGCATCTGTTTGTTTACTGACCAAAAATAATTTTAGAAGTTTTCAAAATCAGCACTAGCATTCTTTTAAAGTTAATTGTACCATTTTGCTATTCTAGACAAGTATGTCTGAATTTTCATAGAACCTTTTTTTTAGACAAGAATGATACTGACACAACAGATCATCAAGAGCTTTAATTATACCTGGACTATGGAGAGTTTACAATGTTAAATAATTTGAAAGCCATCAGCTAAGCTGTACATTGCTAAACATACAACAAGATAAATCCACCCAAGCAGGATAACAATAAAAGGCAGAATATATATAACTGTTATTTTCATGATAACAATTTCTTGTTAGTAAATAAAAAATAAGAAAAAAGTATGGAAGGTGGTGGACTGGAGATTAAAGTAATCAAAAAAGAGGACTGGATACAGTAGACAGGCATTCAGGGTAGAAAAATAATAAAATACATAACACTACAAATTGTCTACAATTTTTTTCTATTAAATGTGCTATCTCTTTATAACCAATAATATGATGACTCTCAGAATCCCAATAATGCTTGTTAAATTCATCAACATTTACAACATTCCTGCTTCTGAAACACTCCAATATTACAGCAGAAACCTAAATTAAAATTTAAGAGAACAATCTTAAAAATGCTGAATTAAACTTTTTATTCTGGAGCACAGATTTTTATGGTTGGGGAATAAACCCAAAGCCGAAATGCAGGATACAGTGGTTCAGTGAAATTAGCCTTAAAACTGTGAAGGAGAGTCATGGTATCAGAAATATCGTAAAATGACAGAATGCCAGCAGGCCAGTCCAAATACACACCAATTGTTTTACCGGCTTCTGCGTTTAATTCAGTCTCCTCGTTATCGTGCCATGCCGAGGTATGTGTAGAACAGCAAAACAAACTCCATGACTTATCATTACAGCCAAGACAACACTCATCATTATCTCCTTTTCTGCCGATTCCTTTGTATGTGACTCCAATTTCGACAGTGTGACTCCACTCCACTTCCCAGTAAAAGCGATTTCCAGACAGTCCTTCTTTAGACAGAATTTGATAGCAGGAGTCAAACTGGTGTGGGCTATGTAAGTAGATTTGCTTATCTTTTTCCCATGTCACCGCTGTATTCTCCTCAGATAAACAGAGATTTGTGTGTGCTGATATAGGGTCCAATGTGAGCTGACAGTGATCTAAATATCAAATGTTATTTAGAAAAAGAGAAAAAACCTGTGACTTGTTACATCTAGAACCAGTTGTTCAGAAAGTTATATCCTAATGCATCGTCTCATTAAGAAATGCACATCATTCAAGAAGTGCTGCAGATAAAATCCAGACCAGTTTTAGCATTCATTTGACACTAGTACATAATTTCTTGTACCTGTGTTAAGACAAAGTGGGCATTGCACCCTTCAGCTAGGCTTTCAGTTGTACATAAGGTTGAACAGACTTACCAGAGATGCAGACAGATAGGCAGTAACCAGCCAGCTAACTACTTTCTCATCTTGCATTGCTACCGTATAACAAGTTCATGATTAAATGTGTCAAATAAATGTTCATCTTTTGCATGCTTTAAGCTAACTTGGAGAATAAAAGCCCTGAGTAAAGTTTGACAGCTTCACCCAATTACTATACATTAAATCAAGGCTAAGCCAAATGTGACATCACACAAAATTTTCAAAATGAGGAAACTAAATAAAAATGGATGTAAAATCAAGGAGCTCCAGAAAATATCTAAATGAGTTGTCACGCATGCATGTCCGGAGGCCCTCCATATAGGCTTTGTCAAGGTATGTAATAGTCCGTAGGGATGAGAGGGGGCGCTATTGCTGTCAGTGTCATCTCCTTCTCTCCCCACAGTATCAAGGAAGCTGCCTGGTGAAGGTAACTGACTCTGCCCCTTCTGGTTCAGCCTTCATGAAAGCTTCCTGGAAGGAGGTGTCATTTCTGGCAAGAGCAATCTATGGGACAAAGCAGATCTCCACTACCATAGTGACCCTGCATGGCTAATCAACCTAACTACACTGTTTTGAGTTTAATCCCTGCTTTGTGGGATTTTTGCTTTATATTTGACAATAAATGGGACAAAATGGTTGACGCTCCAAATATTTCCACTTTGTGGAGCTGTCATTCCTGCACCCAGCCACATTGTGTAGTGAATCATGAAATCAATCTTTAACATTTTTAACACTAGGGGGCTTCATTCGCCAACCCCACCCGCCTGCGCTACATGCCATTGTTAAGAGGGGGGCTGAATGTACCCCAAGGAGATGCGGTCACTCATCTGAAACCTCTCTTAAATGGTGATACAATGGGAAACAAATATATTTTTTTAACTCCTCTTTGCTCGATCAGCTACTGGCTTGCTGCTGCTGCCATGCTGCGTGATCTGCATTTCGTGTGGTGCTTCAAACATTTAAAAGCCTGTACAGCACCTGAATATTCAATCTCTTTTTGCTGTTCTGTTATTTCACAGAGTAATATGTTTAGTTTGTTTGTGCTAATGAGATCTTTGCTGTCATTTTTTGAGACTTTCGAATTTTCCTACTTCCATTATTTCTAACCTGCTCTGCATGTGTATCTTGGGACTTGCTACCAAAGTTGGTAAGTATGATGTAAATTGTCCATCTCATGGGAAGTGAAAGTGTCTCTCTGTCTCTCTTCAAAAGATCACGTCTGGTTGCAGGAAAAAAGTCTTGTATTGTTGCAAGATTTTTTTTTTATAATAGAGAGATTTTTTTTTTATTAACTTGCAATGTCTAAGCCAATCCTTGCTCTGGGATATTTATGATTTACCGGGGGAGGGATAGGGGCAGCGTTGACCATTTCGCATAGACACTTTAGACTCCATGAGCCATTCTCTCAGGAATGGACAAGTAAACCTCTGAAACTGACCAACTAGCCAGGGAAATACAGTTGAGAACAAGCCACAACTGAACAAAGCAACTGGGGGATGGCCCAGACAGTGTCCAGGCGATGTGTCCGTGGCTGCTAAACCACACAAGAGAAAAGATTCTTTTTTCAGTCATGAAATAAGCAGACCAAAATGATGATCTGGTACTTGTTTACAGTGTACTTAATGTGCCTCATTTAAGTTGCTTTAACTTAAAATAAGTGTTCCCTGGCATTACTTACATTTTCCTAGTCACATTGAATGTGTTAGATGTCACAAAATACAATTATTTTAGGTTCTTTTCTTTCAACAGAAGCATTATCTGTCTCAGGGACTGTTTTCATTACTCTCATATTTTATATTAATCTTACTCAAATTTAATACATCTATAATCCTCAAAACATAGCATTCCCATTTCCGCTATGCACAGTTACGTTTGTAACGTTTGCTTTTGTAAAGCTGGAAAGAATGTTAGCAAATTATTTTTTTTGCAAAGGCCATGGTTTTTGTCGGGTTGTGGAAGCCATTTAAATTTTAAATTTTTTGACATATGTTGCCTATCCTATATCAGAAAAACACCTCTTTCTCTGTTTCCAATATAACAATATAATTAGTGTCATGATTATATGAAAAATGCAATCATCCAAAATAAACTAAATGTACCCTATGCAGTAATAAGTGAACCACTAAATACTTATTAAACAGAACAGTGCTGATATAGTTTGAACTGAAATTATAACTGATATACAGTACAGTAATCCCTCCTCGATCGCGGGGGTTGCGTTCCAGAACCCCCCGCGATAGATGAAAATCCGCGAAGTAGAAACCATATGTTTGTATGGTTATTTTTATATATTTTAAGCCCTTATAAACTCTCCCACCCTGTTAACATTATTAGAGCCCTCTAGACATGAAATAACACCCTTTAGTCAAACATTTAAACTGTGCTCCATTAGAAGACAGAGATGACAGTTCTTTCTCACAATTAAAAGAAAGCAAACATATCTTATCTTCAAAGGAGCGCAGTCATAAAGGAGCGCCGTCAGAAGCAGAGAATGTCAGGGAGAGCGCTCGCTAAGAAAAGCAAACAATCAAAAAATCAATACGTGCTTTTAAGTATACAGAAGCACCGCGATAAAGCGGCATTTTGTAGAGGAGCGTCCGTGTCCTCTGTGCAAACAGCCCCTCTGCTCACACCCCCTCCGTCAGGCAGAGAGAGTGAGAAAGATAGAGAGAAGCAAACAAGCACCGCGTGGGAAGCATATCTTATAGCAATGAGGAGTTTTTAGTTAATATGTAATACATGCTCTGATTGGGTAGCTTCTAAGCCAACCGCCAATAGCATCCCTTGTATGAAATCAACTGGGCAATCAAACTGAGGAAGCATGTAACCTAAATTAAAAGACCCATTGTCTGCAGAAAACGGCGAACCAGCGAAAAATCTGTGATATATATTTAGATGTGCTTACATTTAAAATCCGCGATAGAGTGAAGCCACGAAAGTCGAAGCGCGATATAGCGAGGGATTACTGTATATGTTTTCTTCAACCTAGCAAATAAATTTTCAAAGCACTTTACTAGAGTTCAACATAAACGGATAAATCAATTTAAATGTAAGGCTTTTGTTTAATGCAGCCCAGCAAACTATTGCAATGGCTAGTTGATTGTTTTTCGTTGGTTTAACCTAAGACAGTTCATACTTTCTCCAAATAACCACATCTCATTTATTCAAAATTTTTTTGTGGAACTAGCTGAAGAAAGAGTTTTAGAAGAGAGTGGACAAGAAATGTTCAACCTTGAGAAAGTCGAGTATAACTAGTTTATGTGTCACCTGACCCTACACATCTAGCACTGTGAGGCTATATGGTTTGCCAGCATTCACATTTGTACTTTGCTTAACATCTTGGGTATATTGTTTATAGTGAGTAAAACTGTAACTTTTCTTGTGCCTGTTCCGGTGCTCTGAGGTCATAGATGTGAAAGGTAATGAAACATATGAGGGCTATAGCAGGGATTTGGAGACATTTTGTTAAGGTCTACATAATAAAGAGTATAAAGGGGGAATAAGGTTACCCTAGGACCGTAACATGACAAAACAAAGAGATAAGGACAGCTTATTCCATATTATACGTTTGTCTGTCTGTCCTCTTGTTTTTATGTTACTGCAGCGTTTCTCAACCTTTAAGTATTTATTTATTTTTCTAGTATCAGAATGTAGTTTAAGTTAATTTGTTTTGGTTTCAACAGATATATTTTTTTTTATATTTTTGATTCTTGTTTTCTTTTTTTTACATCTTCGCGCCCCCATTTTTGTTACTTCACGCCCCCCTAGCGGGGTCCGTACCACAGGTTGAGAACCACTGTGTTACTGTATATAAGCAATCATAACATTTATACAATCATTCTATCTATTATTAATGTGTTTTTTGTCTCTCATTTAGAGAACAATACATTCCTTTTGTACACTAAATACACATACCCATTTTATAAATATGATATTCTGGCTGATACATCAAAGAATGTAGACTTATACAAGGATAAAAACACTTCAAATATTTGAAAAAAATCAAATAAATTCTTACATTTCATAAAGTCATCTTTGTTCCATGACTCTGACAGACCTTGAATGCATGATGGATTTGCAATTACTGAAGAAAGCAAGACAAAAAGTATAGTTTATTAAAGACAGGTGGTTTTTCATTTTAGGTAAGTAGTACCTCAACCTTGACATGCCCAAGATGAATGAACAAATTTTAAACACACACCTGGCTTTCCCTCCCACTTGCTGATCTTCTCCATACCTTCATTTAATCTGAATAATTCTTCCATCAATTCTTCAGAACGAAAGTCTGTACTTACAGTGATATCTGGGAGAACGTCATCTTGAAGCGGAATGCACACTGATGGGAATGTCTACTGGAAAAGACAAGTTGCTTAAAATAATTAAGTTATTTTATGCACATATTATATCCTTGGAAGTGGGTACTCTCACCTGAAGGAAGTAGATGTGATCATCTGTCCCCGAAAGATCAGTCAGCTCAGCATGTCTTCTCCTCAGCTCCTCAATCTCTTCTTCCAATTGTTCAATAATTCCTTCAGCCCGCTCAACTTCTCTCTTTGCTTGCTTTCTAATACTCTCAGTCACCTTCTTCTGGGTTTCCTCAATGGTGCAGATCAGATCACCAAAGCTCTTCTCAGTTTCAGTTATTTCTGTTTCTTCACAGTTCTGAAACATTTGATCAAATTGTTCACTTCTATTTTTTTTTCATATTTTTTATTTTTAAAATGCTTTCACAGAAAAGATGCATAATTCATCCATCATCCAATCTGCTATATTCTAACTACATGGTCATGGGGGTCTGCTGGAGACAATCCCAGCCAGCACAGAGCAGGAAACAAACCCACACCAATCACACACTAGGGACAATGTAGAATCGCCAATGCACCTAACCTGCATGTCTTTGCACTGTGGGAAGAAACCGGAGCACCCGGAGGAAAACCACGCAGACACGGGGAGAACATGCAAACTCCACACAGGGAGGACCGGGAAGTGACCCCGGGTCTCCTAACTGTGAAGCAGCAGTGCTACCCACTGTGTCACCGTGCCTCCCCAAATATGCATAGTTCATGTGCTAAATTCATTTTTAGAAACCACATCATTCATATTTTGCAAATTTAAAGAAATATTTAAAAAGCTGAATTGCCTGAAATGCCAAAAATTCACTTTTATCATCTTTTTCTTAAATTTAAATGTTTACTGGAATCAAAATCACATTCTGTAAATGAAGATAAACTGAGAAAATCCCTTTGATGAAAAAAAAGCAATAGTCAGAAATGTCAATTAAAAATAAATGTTCTGGAAAATGAATGGCGAAAAAATAAGTCAATGAATTTTTTACATCCCTTCCATTTTTTATTTACTTTTTATTCTTTGTTTATTATAATATTTGAAAGTCTGTCTTCCTAATCTCTATAATCCAATTAGAAGGTGGCCAGTGCTGGATTCTCTCAAGTGTGTCAAAGTATAATCTGAATAAACAGAAGGCAGACAGCTAGTTCTGAAGTAACCTTGCATCTATGCCCAATCACAATTGGCCAGTTTAGATTCATTAATACACCTAATTTATAAGTTTTTAAGATGTAGAAGGTGAGAAAGAAAAAAAGACTTACAACATTATTAGCTTACATTTCTTTATGAGGAAAGACTGACCTTTGATACTATCAGAAGACCCTGTGAAGATTGTAAGATCTTTTTAGACTATAAGAATGTTTAAATTGATTCTAAGTGTGTAGAAATAGAAGGGTGTATTCCTTAGGAATGCAAATGGCTGTTTGTTTAATGGTTTAGGACATTTCAGTATGTCATAACTTAAGAGTTAACTTTTAACTATGTATAACCTCAGAATGAACTGCTAGGGTTTTTTCTTTTCTTTTCTAGGATATAAAAGAGAGAACGGGTTTACTTTAGGGATTCTGCTAAAACCAAAATCAGTCGACTGAGTTGGAAAGAGGCAGTCTCACATTTTTTCTACTCACCAAGAATTAAGAATAAAGAAATTATTTTTACTTTAATTGGGTTTAAGTTCTTCCGTTGTTTTCGACTTCAGCGCTCACAGTTTTGGCGCCCAACGTGGGGCAGAGACGGCCAAGCGACTCCTTGAGCGGGATCGCCCAGAGGACGGTAAAGGACCGACACCGGCCGGGTCGGGAGGACCAGATCCGGAAAAAGTTAGGACTGGCCTGCCTCGGGCGACTCCTGCATGGGGAATCCTTGACCTCCTCTGATTCTTCCTGAAAGTCGAGTAAACTGGGAACTTCCAGGCGGGAGGAAAAATTCTTGGTGAGTAGACCGAAGGAGGCCGACCGGGGAAAAGAAACCAGGCAGTGAGTGGACCGGAATGTATAGATAAGCTCTCGGAAATAAAACAGTGTAAAGATTATGAATGTTAAGGACATGAGTTAGTACACTCCCTAGGAAATGAAGAAGAAGTCTCTTAGAGGCTTAAAAGTAAAATAAAGGAAGGGAGTGGGAAGAATAGATAAATAACTGAACATTTCGTGATTGGGAAAAAAGCACTGTTGCGGGAGGGCGGGACTCTTTGCTCTAACGGTCTGGTTATATTCTGAACTCAACGGGTCACTCAGGGAAATGATCACCTAAACAGCAGTAACCAGCGGCCTTCGGGTGAAACTGTCAGTCCGCTAATCAGGTTGATCATCCCGGTGGACCGGAGAACAGGAGGGACCGGGAGTGAAGTGACAATTGAGGCTGGTTTAGCAAAAAGAGTGCGGAAAACTCACTGACCATGGGGAAAACTAATAGCAAACCGGTTAAAACTCCTTTGGGAAACAGAAAGCATGAATCAACGTACTCATCTGTGACTGAATAAAGACTAATTGCTTGAACTATTCTTGTCTTCCTCGGGTGTTACTTCCACTGTTTATTTGGCACCCGAACAGTTCCACTCGTGTTGGAGAACCCGAGTGAAGGTGCGAATTGCAGACAGGAATAAGATCGGTGACCGCTGAGTACAATTGCTTTACCGTCCGGGAGAGGTACTGGGACGTAACGATTAGAGCGCCTCTTGAACGAGACGGAGTCTTAAGGAGACTTATAATTAGAAGGGAGAGGTGGAAATTTAAAAAAAAGGGAAAGTACCTCCCGGTCGGGAATTCGCTAAAGAAAGAGATTGAAAAAACAGGGTGTGAATGAGGAGCCTCTGTTCGGAGGATTGTTCTCGGAAAACGTACCAAGGGAAAAAAACGGCTTTCCGAGATGCTACATAGAACGGAAAACAGGCTTAGATTTAAAAAAATAATGTAAACGGTGGAATAAACAGAGCAGGGGCAGGTGGCCAGTAGAAGGCTCTGGTGGTATGAGTGAACTACAGGAAGTTAGGAAGATTGTATATAGAAAAGCACGAGGGTGCTCTAGTCGAGAAAATGGAAATGTTTTAATAGATGGGAATTGATAATTAAAGATAGAGCCCTGAAAGCGATGCAGAAGTGCAATGAGGGACTGCAAAGCCAAAAAAAACTTATTGCAGAAAGAGAAAAGTTGTCCTTGATAATGCAAGAACTGTCCCAAAAGTCCGGATAAAAAATGGAAGAATAAATAAATAAAAATATATGAAAAAGAAGAAGAACAGATTATACCTTGATTTAGTGACAGCATGTGTTTAAACTCCCTTTGAGGACAATAGTCCATCACCACCCCTTGGGGCAGCTGGAGGAATTAATGAGGGAGAGGAAGAAGATGGTCTCGATGATTTTTTTAAAATGAACAGTTTCAGCCAGAGAGGGATGAAGAATCGTGAAAAGGGATGCCTAATATGACCCGATTCTGACTCCTCAGGATAAAAAAACATGAATATGAAAGGATGGAATTTCAAGCACCATTAATACAAGTGCCCTTTCCGCAATATAATGTACAACAGCCTGACTCAGATTAAAACTGTCCCACCTTCATGGTGCAAAGAAACTGGGACCTGCAAGAATTAAAAGAGGTGGTGCAGGAATTGCTGAACCAGTTCATGACAATGAAGAAACAATTAGATGACATATATAAGCCAAATACTGCAGAATGGATTCAGGTCCTTAGAAGGAAAGCTCATTTCAGGCAGAAATGATGTGAGAGTGCAATGGACAGAGACTCTGGGACGACAGCGGGTTGATAGTGGCCAGTTCAGTGTTCAGTGGACAGTTTCGAGCACAAATAAAAGCAAAATATATCAGCCCTCTAATGCCCAGTGAACTTTGACAAGACTTGATGGTCCGCCTGTGCCTTTGCATTTCAGTCACAAATAAGAGAGTGAAGGTTGCATCAGAACAGCACACCGCCATGCACTGACCACCACCATTACATGCTTGTATGCTGCCTTGATTGTTCATGTTTGACTCAAAAACAGCAAAAAATCTCTGCTATCCTGGGTTCCTCTTGGATTACAGTATTCAAAATCATTTTACTGTATTGCATGATTTTTGGACTGTATTATGATGAAGTCTGACTCTTGGACTTTTCAGCTGCTGTTTTCAGAAAAAGAGACTGCCTAACGAACTGTTATATCTCAGCAAAACTGGCTGGAGCAGTATTACTCCTTTTACAACAATCGCTTTTCTTCTAAAGTGGTTTTACCACATATCCTCATTGCTAAATCCTCTCGTTTTCAGTGGCATAATGTGAGACAATTGGTAATAGCATGTCCAGAAGGGGAGGATTGGGAGTATGTGGGACCTAACATTTAGTTCACCTAGATAGATCTGTTAAGAAAATAGCAGTAGAACTAGTTGTACCTGTAACCCGATCCGTTCTGTCATTTATCTTTCACTTCTCCACCTAAACCCATGCTGTTTACCCTTAAATTTTTTTAATTAGATTTGCTCCACTCATCTCTCTGGGTACAAGGGAAATAATATTTTGTCTGAATAGCTCATGCTGAACCCTTGGTCATTTTCCCAAAGTCATCCTTCCGTTTACATTGTGCACAATATCTTATTTCGTTTGAGGCTGAGACCGGTATTACAATTGTTTATGCTGATTTAGTTAAGCGGGTGCCATTATTCTGATCCAATATTCTCCTATTCTTCCAGTTAGAAAGCATATGATTTATGACGATTCATTCAGGACCTCCGTGGAGTCAATGCTGCTATACACCCTAGGACTCCTATAGTCTCAAACCTTCCACTATTCTCTGTACTGTCCCGGCCACTGCTATGTGGTTTTCTGTTACTGATCTTGTGAATGCTTTCTTTTCAGTTACTGTACACCCTGAGTCTCAGTTCTGGTTCGCATTCACTTTTAAAGGGAAGCATTGGACCTGAGCTGTGATGCCGCAGGGATATACTGAGGCTCTGTGTGCGTGAGTCTGTGTGCGCGTGTTCGTGTGTGTATGTGCGCGTGTTCGTGTGTGTATGGACAAGAACTAGAAAAGATAAAAAGTTGAAAGGTTATTGGCCAAAGGGGGGTGGTGTCCTGGTGTAATATGTAGATGAGTTGCTTTTATGTTCTGAGGCTCAGGAATAATGCAAAGAAGACACAAAGGCTTGTTGGTCTTCCTAGCGGAAATCGGGCACAAAGTGTTCCGGAAAAAGTTGCAACGGGTTGAAAGAAAATGAAATACCTGAGTCATGATTTGACTTCAGGGAATGTGCACAGTCTGCAAGACGGCAAGTTATGTCTGTTCTTGGAAGTTATGATATTGATATTGCCGGCAATGGGTTAAAAAAGATTTTTTTTGGAAAGCACAGCCACTCCAAGAATTAGCGACCTTTTCTAATTTAGTTTTAACTGATAAAATTTCATGAATGGAGCAGGCTGAGAAGGCTTTAACTGATATAAACTAAATTTTTATGTCTGCGCCTGCGTTAAGAGTTCCGGACTACGGTAGTCTCGTCCTTTCACTCTGTTTGTGGACGAGAAAGGGGGGTGTATGACTGCAGTATTAACTCAACAACAAGGAAATAGACAATGACCGGTCACATACTATTCTAAAAAAAAAAAAATTAACAAATAAAACTGGATCCAGTGGCTGCTACAATCCCGGCCTGTTTGAAAGCAGCTGATGCAATAACAGAGGCCATATTAGCATGCTCAGGTGTTGTTCTCATGAGTTTATTAACTGTTAAGGTACCACATGCTGTACATTCCATCTTAGTACAGAAAAAACATCTCATTTGACAGGTGCGCTTGCGGTAGTGAAGTGTCAAGCTCACACAGGGAAGACGAATCCAGTAAGTGAGGGAAAATGCAAGCAGACATGTGGGCAAAGAAAGCCGCCTGGGATCCTACTTCACCACTAACTTCTTTATTTCTATAACAGAAGGAGGAACAAGAGTCACACGAGGATGCAGTATTATCTCTACGAACTGTAGCAACAGAAAAGGAGATAAAGACGTTGCAGAAAGAGGGATCAGATAAAGCTCTGAAAGGAATTTAGATCCATCCATTAACTAAACAAACCTTTCCTCCAAAAAGCTTCTTTTCCAGGAATGGCAAATTCTCAGATGGCCTGGATCATGCAGGAAAAGACACTATGACTCAGGATGTCGAGTGGCATTGGGAAACCACAGGGTTCTCTACATATGCCAAAGGTTTAATGTAGGTAAAGGTACTCAGGTAAGCCCCACCGTCACTCCTAACCCAATGGGTCCCTTTGAAAACCTCCAAATGGATTTCATTGAGTTAACACCGTCTAAAGGCTACCGTCATTACTTGGTAATTGTCGATGTGTTCTCCCGATGGGTGGAAGTTTTCTCTCTAAACATGCAGATGCAAAAACTGTGGCTAAAGCTTTAATAAAAGAAATCATTCCAAGATGGGGAATATCTCAGAAACTGCATACCGATAATGGAACCCATTTTTGTGAATTCTATAATAAATGAGCTGACTACTTGGCTCCAGATAAATGTGCATCATTACTGCAAATACCATCCCCAAAGTGGAGGTATTGTAGAAAGATGCAATGGTAACCTAAAATCAAAATTGGCAAAAATCTGTGAGCAGACAAACTTAACCTGGCCTTGATGGGGTTGAGAGGAAGAACACATCGGCAGTTGGGACTATCCCCATTTGAAATTTCAACTGGATGCCCCATGCCCGTTGGCATGGTTATCGGAAATGTTACTCTGCATACTGTGGACAATGATCTTCTCTCTAGTCTTGCAGGTCTCCGAGCCTCCCTGAAGGAAGTCCACGAACAAGTTAACAAGGCTTGGCGGACCGGTCCCCCACCAATGAAGTTCCAGATCCCCCTTGGAACCCGGATACTGGTCAGAGACACCTGAAGGAAACATTGGCATCAACCTCGCTGGAGGGGACCATTCCAGGTGCTATTATCTACACCTCAAGCTGTTAAAGTCGAAGGAATTCCTGCCTGGATCGTCTCAACTTGCAAAGAATGGCATTCTTAGTTCTATTATTAATAACTTTTCTGTCCCCTTGAACATGGGACAACAAACTTATGGGGACCTTCCCACACTAACTTTCCAAGTAGGGAAGACCACCTCACTCCAGATTGACTTTTGTACTGTTGCTCCTTGTGGAACCGGCAGCAATGAACAATGAACTAGGGCTGAAAAATATGTGTGTGTGATTACTGTCTCCACTCATTATGGCAGTAATTGTCAAAAATGGCAGTGGGTATTTGCAAATACAGGTACCTATGACTGGGGTTATCAGCCCTGGAAGGCTCAGCAACATGATCTCAAGACAAGGTTCTCTATCATTAAAGGACATACTAGCAGAACGTGTTCACATAATAATTGTAAACCGTTAATTATCACTTTAAAAGATCCGTCACCCTATGATGGGGGTATTTACATATTAGGGGTAGATGTCTCTGGAAAAGATCCTCTTGGGAAATTCATTATTCGAGTCACAGCACCAACACCCAATTCTGTCACCCCTACCTCCTTAATCTTCCCTACCACTGTCCTTCCTGATGACTCTCCATCGCACCCTGTACAGTATTTATGACCTGGCAAAATCGGATAGCACTTGATATGCTTTTAGCTGAGAAAGGCGGTGTATGTGCCATGTTTGGGGACAATTGCTGTACCTTCATCCCTAATAACACTGCTCCTGATGGCTCAGTATCTTGTGCACTTGCTGGTCTTACTGCCCTTTCTGTAGAACTTGCAGAAAATTCTGGTATCTCCAATCCCCTTGATGAACTATTTGAACTGTGGTTCGGAATTTTGGCTGGATGGTGTAAAACTATTTTCACCACTGTCCTCATTTCCCTTGCAATCATGGTTATTTTTGGTTGCTGCCTCATCCCTTGTATTCGTGGCCTTCTTCAGAGGCTTATTGACACCTCTCTCACAAAAGCCTATTTTCTTCATGCTGACAATTCCCAAAACCCTGATTACAACCCTTTGCTTTCAGAACTTTCTCCCTCTTCTGAATATGATGATATTGGGTCTGTTCATCCTCATGTGCACATTTTTTGTGCAAAAGGGGGGAACTGAGAAAGAAAAAAAGACTTACAACATTATTAGCTTACATTTCTTTATGAGGAAAGACTGACCTTTGATACTATCAGAAGACCCTGTGAAGATTGTAAGATCTTTTTAGACTATAAGAATGTTTAAATTGATTCTAAGTGTGTAGAAATAGAAGGGTGTATTCCTTAGGAATGCAAATGGCTGTTTGTTTAATGGTTTAGGACATTTCAGTATGTCATAACTTAAGAGTTAACTTTTAACTATGTATAACCTCAGAATGAACTGCTAGGGTTTTTTCTTTTCTTTTCTAGGATATAAAAGAGAGAACGGGTTTACATTAGGGATTCTGCTAAAACCAAAATCAGTCGACTGAGTTGGAAAGAGGCAGTCTCACATTTTTTCTACTCACCAAGAATTAAGAATAAAGAAATTATTTTTACTTTAATTGGGTTTAAGTTCTTCCGTTGTTTTCGACTTCAGCGCTCACAAAGGAAAAACTGAACATCCATAGAAAGCCCACATAGACCCAGGGAGAGCTTGAAAACTCCACATGGTCAGTGACTGGTTCTGAAATCAACACCAGGCCCAGAGATGTGAAACATTAGCCACATCGCCACTGTGTCGCCATTTGAATGTTAGGAACATTACAAAGTCTTAAATGTGTTTCCCCGTATTTGTTACTGCTAGAGAAACAGGGTTTCCCACTTATAATCAAGTGAGAGGTCGTCATCACCATAGGGCTACAACTTTTTTATGATATTAGGAGTTAAAATAAAATTTAACTGTGGAAAATTAGACTATTTGAATATCTCTGAACATTCATCCCATCTCTGTATTGTGAAACTAGCCTTTCATCTGTGTTAATATGTAATAGCATTGCTTTAAAGGTCAGAACTATGCTTCATTTCATTTGCTTTTATTTGTTTGTTTTTTTTTGCCTCATGTTATCTTTGAGTGTATATGCCTCTTTTTCCTTTTTTTTTTGTTACTGTAATAATTTCTACAGATAAAAATTCTGAAGACCTTCGTTACTCTGTGGCTTATTCAAAACATACCAAACATACCAAAACATCTCCTCAGAGCAACTTCTCTTAACCATCCAAGAACAGTTTGGTCACCAACAATGCCTTTTCCAGCATGATGGAGTAACGTGTAATAAGGCAAAAGTGATAACTAACATTGAAATTTTGGGTCCATGGCCAGGAAACTCCCCAGACCTTAAACCCATTGAGAACTTGTGCTCAATCCTCAAGAGGCAGGTGGACAAACAAAAAACCCCAAATTCTGACAAATTCCAAGCATTGATTATGCAAGAATGGGCTGCCATCAGTCAGAATTTGGCCCAGAAATTGATTAACAGCATGCCAGGGCGAATTGCAGAGGTCTTGACTCTTTGCATAAACTTAATGCAATTGTCATTAAACGCCTTTTAAACTTATGAAATGTTTATAATTATACTTCAGTATACCATGGAAACATCTGACAAAAAGATTTGAAAACACTGAAGCAGCAAACTTTGTGAAAACCAATACTTGTGCCACTTTTGGCCATGACTATATATTTTTCAAACTCTTGCTCACCTTTTGGTCTTTTCTCTCAGTCTTCCTTTAATGCACCCTTTCAACTTCAAACCAGTTAAACTGGGTGTGATGTGAACATTTTCTCCTAAACTTCTGGTAACATTGAGACTACTTCAGGAAATACTGTTGGATTATAAAAGTCCCAGTGCTGCCAGGACAGATAATGCTGATCTGCTGAATCACTGCTAAGAAAAATCTTTCCAAATGTTGTTAAAATACGTAAATTAGTAGAATCTCACTGGGCATAAGTAGAGGTGCTTTTGCTGCTAGCTGTAATTTTTGAAAACAACATTGGATTCCTAATAGGGGTCTGTGCCCTCAATGATCAGGTTGCCACTTAAGCAGTCCCTTAACAAACGTATTCTGAGCTTACAAGATAAAGACTACAGGTTAAAAGTAAACTTTTATTCAATCATGCTTACCTTAATTCGTTTTACAGCCTTCTGCATCTCCTCTACCTTTTTATTTCTCTCTGCAACTCTCTGCTGGATTTCTGTCAGAGTTGTTGACATCTGAGTCTGTGTGACAACAAAACGGAAAATCAAGATCACAACATCATGTAACTATGTATCTGATATCATCAAACCCCATAAAAAACTAAATTTATTGAGTTTAGTATTTTGTTATTGCCAAATTGCACACAAAACAAATTTCGGGGGCAATTTCATAATATTGTATGCAAAATGTAACTCTGCTATTTTCTTAAGTGCAGCGCATAAAAACACAAAACCAATTTAGAGTTAACTGTTATTTAACCTGCATATATTTAAAAAGACAAAATCAGAGGGGAGAGGGGTACATGTAAATTCCACAAAGGTGGTCTCAAAATTAAATGTGGAGCTGGTGATAATCATAGCAACATCAGGTAGGAACAAAGGTAAGTAGGTAGGTAGATAGATATTGTGTTTGTTTGTATATATACACACATATATAAATATATACTGCGGTGGGCTGGTGCCCAGCCCGGAGTTTGTTTCCTGCCTTGCACCCTGTATTGGCTGGGATTGGCTCCAGCAGACCTCCATGACCCTGTAGTTAGGTTATAGCGGGTTGGATAATGGATGGATGGATGGATAAATATATATATTTATTGCCACCTCAAGGGTGCACCATCGAGCCCCAAACCACAGACACAATGCTACTCAACAAAATTCTGGGTCTAAATAAAATGTTTTTATTTCTTATCAACACTTTCAAATAAGCACCAGCCAAACTACTCAAAACAGGTTCTCTTCCTCCTTCTGTCTCCAGTTGAGTGTCATCCACTGCCTCCCAACTCTGAGTCTTCGAGGTAAGGCTGTAGGTTTCTTTTAAACTGGACTGTGATTGCTTCCACTGTCCCAGAATTGGTCATTCGCAGCGCCACATGGTTGTACTTCTGGACCCCAAATCCCATACCATCCTGTGGGTGTCTCATATGGGTTTAGCCTGGAGAAACACTACCACCTGCCATGTGGGGGAATGAACTGCTCCTGGTGCTCACGTTCTCCCAATCTATTTATCATCCTTTTCTCTGTGTTGGGATGAAGAATTTAAGGCATTTCAGTCATGCCGAGTCTCAACTCCTGCTCTCCTTCCACTATGGCATCCAATCTGGACAAGAAATCATCCTCCATCTCAGGCCCGGATGTCTGTTCTTCCTCTCTTGCACTTACTATATATAGTGACTGATGTCTGACACATCCAGGAGACTGGAATTAAGTCATGGCCATTATAAAATTAGATTAAATGGGTGCAGAAAATTGAAAAATAAAAGGCCAATCACTCCAGTTCAAGGCAACTTAAGGCAGAAACCCAGTAGCATCAAGTCAAAGACTATCACTGGGCGAGTCACCAGTCCATGCTATTTCCCTATAAGTGCTTATTATCTCAAAATTAAAATGTATATACTGTATTTTCTTGAAGGACATTTCTGTATTTAAACATCAATATTAGCTCACCTGTTTCTCAGCTCGCTCGGTTTCCAGCTCCACACTCTCATGACCCTTATGTTCAGCCAGCATGCACAACAAACAAATGCAGGTCTGATCCAATTTACAAAACACTTCCACTGTTTTCTCATGTTGTGCACAGAGCTTTTGCTGCAGGTTTTTACTTGCATTAATCAGTTTATGTTTTTTAAGTGCAGCAATTTCGAAGTGGGGCTGCATGTGTGTCTCACAGAAAGAAACCAGACAAGTGAGGCAGGACTTCACAGCTCTGAGCTTCTTTTCAGTACAGAAATCACATTCCACATCAACAGATCCAGCATAACGTTGAGGTAAAAATAGTTTAGTTGAGTTTACTGACTTCACAACTTCATCCAGCAGGGTGTTTCTGCGCAGGTCCGGCTTTGAAGTGAAGGTCTCTCTGCACTGAGGACAGCTGTACACATCGGTAGAATCCCAGCAGCTGGTAATACACTTCATACAGAAATTGTGTCCACATGGAATGGAGACAGGGTCGCTCAAGATTTCCAGACATACTGAACAGGAAAAAAGATCTTTTGAGCCACGAATACCTCCTTCTGCCATTATGTTTTTGAGAAAAGTCAAATGACAGATTTCGGAAGAATAGAAACTGAAAGTAGATTAATCCATTTGAAAAATAGGGATTGATGCTGAGAAGCAAATAGGGAGCACGTTCTTTATTAGTAAGCACTCAATGTTAAAGCTGCTGGTCTGTTTTAGTGATTATAATGCATATTTTTGTAATGCTGTTGTTCGAAATTAAAGAAACATTATATTATATATGGAATGACTTTAGACAGAAGCAGGAACTGCCAGAATCATTGTATTTAAATCATTATGTGAGCAGAAAGGTGCACCCCCATAACTCTGACACAGTACAACAGCCCAAACAGGAAAAGAAAATGTCTTTACAGCATCAGAAGGACTTGAAAGCAATGAACCTCAGTAAAATTAAACAGATACTACAGCAGGGGAGAGGCTTAGAGCAGCGGTTCTCAAAGTTGGTCCTGGGGACCCGCTGTGCCTCCAGATTTTCGCTTCAACCAGATTCATAATCAGTGACAACTAAAACCGTGATCTCAATTAATTTGCTGGTATTTTTTTTCTCTTTTCTTATTCTACATTAAGAAAGCACATAGGCATGATTTTTACATTTATAAGACATTTAGAAATATTTTCCTGTAGATTTAAATGCTTAACTCACTTTTGTTGTTTTCATTCTGTTTTGCCCTTTCTCTGTGCCCTGAACTCCCTTCATTGTATCTTAGTAATGACAATTAAAAACGAGCAGAACAGACACCCAGGCAAACAACACTGAATAATGAAAGGCTGCTACTACTTCAGCGTTAGACTCACTAATTAGAAAATAATGGATTAATTAAACAATTAGAACACCCGGAAAAATAGAATGAAAATATTGTTAAAAAGAACATAACTGCTTAGTACATTTTAATATATATATATATCTCACATCTTGTAATTACATCTTGCCTGAAGAAGGGGTCTGAGTTGCCTCGAATATTGTAATCCTTTTAGTAAGCCAATAAAAGGTATAATTTCGCTTGGCTTTTCTCCTTATTTTCCTAAGAAACTCTCCACCTTCTTTCTCAAACCCTCATAATTTGAAGTATATGGCCTGTAGCCACTCAAATATCTAGCCCAGCCCAGCCTGCTCTCAGACGTACATCTGTCCCAATCCAGACCGTGAAGCACTCACATAAAGTAATCTTTCAACCCTGCTTATAAAGAGCTTCCAGCACTTTATTACAATATTTTCACACAAACAATGGACACTGACTAATTTATAATATCATGCAATATAACACACCTTTTCCTCATGCTTTTGTTTAGCCCAAAAATGATAGGCAAAATATTCGTTCAGTTTTCAGAAATATATATATATATATATTTGTTGCTGACTTTGTGTAGATCTGATAAGGGCATTTCCTTGGGGTCTGTAGGCCTTCTGGCTTGCGCGTTATGTGAAGACATCCTCAATGCCAGTGGACACACAACACCATACAGACTTTCTCTCAAGCAAGGGAAGAGAGAAAATAAATATATACAGTACATTGGCTGCAGATGATATAGGCAGTGAATAACATTACTTCTTTTTTTATCTATGTTAAATTATTATTGTTAATTTGGAAACATAACTAATAAGTAACATGAATAGCAAAAAAGGAGTATGTCACATTGCTCTTTCCTTTAAAACATATGAATTGCAGAAATCTAGTGCTTGTGGTGTAAAAAAATGACTCTTTATGACAGGACATGTCGAAGATCTTTTAGAGTGATGTTAGAACTACATACTTAGTAATAAAGGTGTCAAAGCAGTTCTTCAAAGTGATGCCACAGGGAAACAATTTTCATTCCCAAAAGACCCGTACATATGAAGGTTCCAGAAAGAACCTTTATTTATATAGATCCATAACAGGTTCCATACAGTAAATAACCGTGAATAGATAGTAACAGATTTAAGATATACCAATTGGTTCCTGATTTTAAAAGGACTCCTGCTGCATATAATAACACAGGCTAAGTTCAGGTTTTCTTAATCTGTTAGTGTGCTCCTAGGTTGCCTACCATACATTAAACATTTCAGCCTTTTCTTCATGTTAGGAAGCTTTTTAAAGTACAAGGACCAACTTCATATGTGAAGAATCCTTCCTAGAATTAAATTGTGCTTTGTCAAGTAGTGGTCCAATAAATAACCACACAACCCAGGAAAGAACCATAAAGTGCCATTAAAGAACCAGTATGTTTAAGAGTGTATTTATAGATTTACCTTTCTTTTTAAAAATGGTTTTTAAAGAACTTACCTCAATAATATATTATGGTGTAGTGAGAGGCGCCAGTAAGAAATGTTTGAGCAACTGTCACCTGAGAAGAAGTGCACATTGACAGTAGTGCTTGTTCATGAGACCTATTGGACTTTGTATGTTTTTGAAGTTGGAAATGCCAACATCTCAATGTTGCTCTAGTACTGAGACTAAAGAGCTTCAGGATAGTTTCTGGCAAAGCAAGAGAAGAGCCATGAGTGAGTTGAAGGACTTGGCCAAATGTACGAAAGTTACTTGTGTGGAGAGCAGGAAAAGTTACTTGCGCGGGACAGTTACCTGAGCAGTGGAGTCAATCGTGTAATTATGTGTGCTCACATGCATGGGAGACCGAACACTATGATAAAGAAGTCCCTTCCTGCTTGAGGCAGGTGTTGGCTGAATTTGGCTGTAGAAATCCCATGGACATATTAAATGATGCTACAGTTACCAGAGGTCATCTTTTTGTCTTTCTCTCTAGTAATATTCTGATTGATTCATGAGGAGATAAAATAATGCCAAACCTATAGTTAAGTCCTCAGACAAAAAATATTTAGAGTGGGGAAAAGATCTAGGGTTGTGTGGTCACCTAAACTGGCGGATTATTTTTATTTCTGTGCACAGTCTTCTAGGAAAATAAAAAAAGCATCTGATTGCTTTAGGTTTTTCTCTGTTATATTTTCTTAATTCTTTTGCACATTTTTAGTTTAGACAGTGACAATGCACTTGAACTGTTTTGAAAGATAATTAATTGCTTCACACGGGACTACAGTTTTTTTTTATATAATGGAGTAAACAGTTTTTACAGAGTTCTACATCTTCTGTGTCTCTGTCTCACTTTACCATCCTGATTTATTTTGGTCATAAAGTACAACATGCCAAGGGTGGAATCATTCTGGGGTCCATGGAACACAGGGATATTACAGTCTTAGCTGTGAACTACATGACTGGATTAAACAAAAGGGTACAGGATAAGGTAACAATGTTACTAATAATATAAACATACAAAAATATGTTAAAAGTATATATATATATATATATATATATATATATATATATATATATATATATATATATATATATATATATATATATATATATATATATATATATATATATATGTCCTCTTTAATAAAACCCCTGTGTGCGTCCAGGTGTCCGTGTTTGTGTGCCTGCTGGTGAAGTGCGCATGCATGGGCGCGCAGCCAGCCAGCGCCAAGATCGCCACTGTGCCCCGCCCATGCGCACGCCACCTTGGACGCACACACACTGGAAGCTGGGCTCACAGTGAATAGCCGAGCCGCTGCCGAGTATGATAAGAAATAAAGGACACTATTGCTGGAGAGAGTGTTGATTGGGTAGTCACGGCCGCGCACATAAAATCCGTTGCTGGGGAGACGCCACAAATACAATAATCAGCTGCACGCCAGCACAGATTAAAATACTTGCTGGTGAACTAAACAGTACTTGCTGGGGAGACGCCACGAGCACAATTATCAGCTACACTCCATACATCAAATCAGTTGCTGGGGACACTCTGCTGATTGCCCAATGTTGTGACAGAAAATTAAACTTGTATTGCGGACATCAAAGCCAGTATTACTGCTAGAGAAAATTACAAGCATTTTACGGAAATACAAACCAGTATTACTACGAGAGAAAATTAAAGACACACAATACAGTGACATATTACAGCCACATACAAGCCAGTATTTCTGTAAGATAAAATATTATGGACGTATCTACTAACAACATGCCACCCAAAAAAAAGGACACATCAAGTAGGACAAAAGCCACAGACAATCAAATCCTATATATGCAACATCTCCTGGAAGAACGGTCATCTTCAACAACTAAACATCAACAAAAGAAAGGCTGAAAGACAAAGAAAAATACGAGCAAATAGATTGATTGTAAAAAAGAAGATGAAGAAAAGAAAAACGCTAAAAGAGAAAGACTCAGAAGAGCAAACCTTAGAAAAAATTGGCATTTACTTGCAAGAACCGGTATTCAGCCATGGTCAGTTATATGTTGCATTATCAAGAGTTAGAAGTTTTCCAGATGTTGTTGTCAAGGTTGTACAGATTCCTGAACAAGGCAAACTGTTGCCAAACTCAGACAGAATATTTAAAAGAAATGTTGTCTATAATTAAATTGTGTAGAAAAATTTCATGAGGTAAAAAAATAGAAAAGTTTACCTAAATATCTTCTTCAGATATTGTGTCTTACAGATTGTTACAAAGTTTTACACTAAGACAATACTAATTATACTTACTGTATTATCATATACGTTTCTTTTTTATTTTTATTATTATTATACTTTAGGCTTCTTGCAAAAATATTTTTGACAAAAAAAAAATTAAGACAAGAAACAGAATGAGGTCAAGGTCCCTTGCCATTTAACATACACTGTTCCTACTAATGTTTATGCACTACTGTTCTAGCGCCTGTTGTAACGGGCTTAATGTCTAGTATATATATATATAATTATATATATATATATAATATTGGAATAAGAAAAGAAAATGCTGGAATACTCAAAAAGAGAATGTCCCCGTATAATGTCCAATGGACAAAATGAAAAAGTGAGGTCAAAGAAACAAAATATGAGACATTCCACAAACACATGTTGGGTACAGTGGTTTATATAGCAGAAAATGGTGGCAGGAAATGGTCATGACAGGAAATGACAAAACAGAAGTGACATCATCAGAGATGGCTGTAAGTGACATCATCAGGGATGGTTGGAAGTGACGTCTTTGCGTTGGAGCCGGAAGTGATGTCATCGGGGATGGCTGGAAGTGGCATCATTATGGTGAAGCCGGAAGTGATGTCATCAATGGATTGTGGGATCATGGCCATTTTGAGGACCCGGAAGTATGGTCAGTGAATTATTGTTTTTCTTCTTTGTTTCTGTCAATGGAGAGAGAGAGAGACATTAGTACCTATAATCAACCCCCTATCTCGTGAAATATCACTCACCTTAGGACTTGCTGGAAGCGCACGTGTATGACATGATATATATATATATATATATATATATATATATATATATATATATATATATATATATATATATATATATTCCATAGTAATATACCCTTACACCATTTTACTTCATTATAATGACAGATTCTGCAGGCATTGAAAATGTTTACATGGCATAATATGTTTATAAGAACTTACATAACAAGTTTTGATAATCTTTTTTGGTTTTTGGAGGAGTCTCTGCTGAGATTTCTTCTTTTATGTGCTTATCATTTTGTTGCAGCAAAGACTCACAAAGATTTACCACTCCATAAATAGCCCCACTATCACGTGGTAAACTCCATCATAGCTTACCACAGTTCTGGGTGTGAGCTCTGAATGGCTAATCCATCGGTTTCTCTGCCAATTCAAAAAGGCCTTAATCAATTTAGGCAGAAGTTCACTATATAAGAACATCTCTTCAGAAAAGAAAATGTTTGCCTCAGATGTCATAGTTCTTATCAAGCAAGTCAAGCCCAATTTTACTGATTGAACCAATTGGCTGGGCTGTATTCTCAAATTTGGGAGCCTAGCAGACAATCAATTTAATGTGTAAAAGTGGCTTTCTACCAATATCCTTAAATACTTACCAGGCACACGGTGGTGACAAGAGTGGTATGTTGGAACAAATAGAACTCCTGCATCAAGAACTTTTTACTAGCTTCCCTTGCAGAAGAAATGTATAGGGACCTATCATGGAGTATTCTTCATGCAGTTCAAACTCATTTCTAGCAGTGACTTCTATGCTAGCGGTTTCAGGGATTTTTTTTGTCTATTGTGTCAACAGCAAGAAACTGTTTTTCACCTTTTTCTATCTTTATTAGGTGAGTGATAAAGACTTCTTTGTAATGCTCACATGGATAACCTAAATATATGTGAAAACCTAAGATCAAATGGCTTCATATCAAGTCACTTGAGATATGGTATGAAGTACAAAACACATGATACTGAAGAATTAATATTTTCTACTGCAGTCCAAATGATATCAACTATAATTGATGACACAACTATTACTAAACTAAAAACTATTCCTCTAGCTTGCAGTTCTGTATATTTAAGAAAATTATTCCATAATCTGCAGGAGAAACTCATATGCAAAATAAAAGGCAAAAGGTTTGCTCTGAAGGTGGACAAGGTTACTGAGAGCAGTAAAGGCTACTTTCTTACTGCTTATATTTGTTGTTTTGTCTTTTAGTGAAATTTGCTCTTTTGGAAATAGAATCAGATTCAGAATCAGAATTCACTTTATCGGCCAGATACACTAATGTGTACTAGGAATTTGTCTTGATAGTATTGGTGCAACATACAAGGACGACGCAGAATACAAAAGATAAATACAGTATAAGATAAAATTTAAAATGATAAAAGATGATGCAGCACACAAGGGTAATACAAAAATTATGTAGATAGTAGGATTAAAATGTCCAGACAGTCTAGTGTGCAGGTATACGTAGATACTGAGTAGAAGCTCAGACCTGATTAGTAAGAATAACTGTTACAGGAAGAAAAACTGTTTAGGTGACATGTTGTTTTAGCTTTAATTGCACAAAAACATTTGCAGAGGGAAGTCTTTGGAATAAGTGATGCCCTGGGAGAGTCGGATCAGCAGTGATCTTTGTTGCCCTCTTCTATAGCCAGGACTCATATAAGACTTGAATGTGAGGTAAGTTACAGCCTATAATCCTTTCACATTCTTGGATGATGCATTTCCGATTGGCTTTAGTCTGAAGAGTGGCAGCACCAAACCACACAGATATAGATGAGGTCAGAATGGAATCAATGGTGGCCACGTATAATTGGAACAATACTGCTTGAGGGAGGTTGAATTTATTATTGAAGTTAGTTTGTGCTTTATTTTTGTAATTAATGTACACCACTTTGAGGAAATTTGTTTTATGTTTGACCTTAAAAAGTCTTTTTCTGTTGATCACTGTAAAAGCCAAATTTAAATCCTCTGTGATTTAAAATTGTGTAAAGCTTGAACATGTTTCACAAGCATTACAAGAATAAACTGTACAAAAACAGAGGTTAACATGCAAAAATACAGTAATTATTACTTGCCAGCATGAAATGAAGTCAAATAAAACAGAGAGCAGTTTTATAATACAAAAGTAACTTGAAAAGAGAGAGAGAGAGAGAGAGGTTGGGAGCACACACTGATCCAGTGCATTGTCGCACCCACCACATGACAAACCAGCTCAGGATCCTAGATTAGGACCCGAGTGCAGCCATGCAATGGGTGACACCTCAGCACCCCACTAGTTCAGATGGAGTGGAACCAATGTGAGGTTTTTTCTGGTGACTGGAGTGACAATTCTGCCACCACCTCCAAGGTTTTGCCCTGCAGGTTGGAGGGCCTACTTGCAGGGTTGGATGCAGATTAACGTCATACCCAAGACGGAACTTGAAAAGACACACACTGAAAATCAAAAGGAAGGAAAATATGAAAATACCACTTTAATAATAAATGGCAATTACATTTTATAATTAAGGGAGATCATAGAAGGATTCAGTGCTTAATTATCCACTATATAATTGTCTTTGGAGATCTTCCAACATTATTGACTTTTTGAAAGTGACCTACCATCCATAAGATAATCCATTCCATAAGAACAAGTTCAAGTTCATCTTCAAGCTTACAAGGAAATGTTTACTCGCATGTTTCCATCACACTAGGAACAGCAGTATGGACTGGTCAGACATGCAAGTTCCAAGTTAGATGCCTTACCTGATGAGAATTGTATCATCTGGTAAGCTTAGAATAAAGTTCTTAATAGTATTTTCTGTTTAAAGTCAAATGTGTTATTAGTTAATAATGGATTTGAAAATTTCCAATGAGAAATATTGAAATCTTTTTAGAATCTGAGTTCAAGTATACCGAGTTCAGTGAAATTCTGACTTGCAAGCCTGACCAACAGGCCACACATTACCTTTCTTTGGCACCATGATCAGCAAGTTTCAGAGTGTAATGGTGTTTGAAAAAATGTGAGTTTTTTTAGTGTATTAAATAAAACTCATAACATTTAATTTGTATGTTTTATATTAGATAAGCTGTATCTTTTAATTGAATAAACTGGATGACCAAGAATATAGAAATACTTTACTATGGGATGTACTGTAAACTCGCATTGCTTTTAATTGTATGCATTTTAACCAAGAGTTTAGAAATGTTAAATACAGGCACAGAACAAGAAGTACTGACGAGCAGGCGATTTAGCTCAATGATGGCATCATACTGTCAGGAGTGGAGGAGCAGATATGGGCGAATGACAACAAGTATTTGAGATAATAGTGAAAAAGATAAAGGTTTCAGTGCCAAGCATAAGAGAACTTTAGAAAAGGGTTCCATTAAATCTGTTATTCTGTAGAACCATTAGCTAAAAAAATTGAAGGAGATCAAAATGTAATTTAACACAGCATTGAATTCTGGGATTTAAAAAGACATGATAATGCAGAGAACTGCGGGAGAAACATACAAACAATAAACAATTTCTGAAACACTTAGTCATGTACAGGGTCACAGGGATGCTGAAGCCTATTCAAGCTTGCATAGGGCACAAGGCAGGAATCAGCCCTGGACTGAGCACCAGTTCATCACAGGGCAAACACACACACACACACACACACACACGCAAACCATATACTAAGGCCAATTCAAAATCATCAATCCATCCAAACTAAAGTGTTACCTATTAGTGTTGCCAAGTTCATGGTTTTCTTGCTCAAATGGGCTATTTCTTATTATCATCAGTGGGAAGAAATGTCCTTCTGTGGATTATATTTTTGGGCTACTTTTTTTTTAATAATGTGGTATTTTGGGCTATTTTTCAACCAACATCTTTTACCATCTTTTTCATCCTTCTGGTACCCGTTTCTCTGCCATTCACACTTATATATGTTCTTTACCATTGTGAATTCTCTGAGAGGGGGCCCACCCCCAGGACCTTCTTAACACATGGGCATGCTGGGCAATTGCCCAGGGGCCCCACAAGCATTGGGGCTCCATACTAATTTGTGTATGATGTGACTTCCTGAGTGGTTGTGTAGGTAAGGGCCCCAGTGAACTGCTTTTCCTATAATGCTGTTAAGACGGCCCTGACCACCCCCTGAGTTGAGTGATGGCATATGCTCATCATTTCACTTTGAAATATCCCAGAGGGGACCCCTTCTTCGGGCTTTGATAGTATTTATCTAACCCTTTTGCTCTGACAACATCCAATAAATCCCACCTATCCCCCTCACTTTCTGGTGTGTCATTAGGTCTAACCATAAGCATTGGGCTAATTTTTAAAAGTAGTTACAAATGAACATTCAATTATATACTTTAGGTACCATATGCCTTCAGAGTGGCCTATACCATTAATAACTTTGGCTGGTTCAACTTTAAAAGATTAAAACATACAAGGTGGAGCTTTGAGTACAATGCTGTAAGCACTTCTAAGAATGTAAAAGTAGTTGGTGCTTATGGGTAGAGAGAAGAAAATTTTGACTTGGACTTCTTTTTTCTTTTCTTAGGAGCATTATAGTATATACAGTAATTGTGACAGTTAAAAAGTATTACTTTTAATCATGGAAAGTGGCAGCAAAGTTAAAAATTTCTAAAAACCTTCAACAGTAAATGAGATTTGCAAAAATGAAGGTACTGACATTCATTCTGCCCCAGTTTTCTACTGTGGTTTGTAATCTGACATCCAGTTTAGGTATCTGTTCTGGTTGAAGAAATTTCCTTGGGTTTATGACAAAACAATACACCTGGTCAAATGTGCAACACAATATACAAATACTTTATCATATGTTTCTGTTATTTTGTTGTTTAAGGATGTTTTTCAAATTAATTTATAGCAAATGGATCACCAGGCAGTTAAACATCATACATACTGTAATATGATCTTCACATATTGAAATTGAAAATGAAGAGTATGTTTTGCCCAACAGATTAATTCTTACCAACGAACTTCACCTGCATTTGATTCTTTAACACTTTTTAGCTTCCTGTAATGAGTCACAGGAATTTTCATACTTTTTTAGCTTTCTTTTTAAACATAATCATCATATCTCTAGTGTTTTTTTTTTTGGGTTTTTTTGCCTCTAGCACAAGTCCATCCCTAAATACTACAAGGAAGTAATGTGTCAATAAATGTGTCAATAATACACTTTCAGTTTTTCTTTAATGAAGAGGTTCTTTACTTGCTGCCTCTCATTTTATAGTCCAGTCACTACAGCAAACATGTTTGCATTAGAGGATGATTTTACTTGCTCAATATGCCTGGAAGTCTTAAATGAGCCTGTCTCTGCGCCATGCGGGCACAGTTTCTGTTTAGCATGCATTAACAAATATTGGGATCAGGCAGAAGTGTGCAACTGCCCTCAGTGCAGGGAGATATTCAACCCAAGGCCTCAACTGCGCAAAAGCACCCTTCTGAATGAGTTGATGGAAAAACTAAAGATGAAACAGCCACATTCCCGTGTGGCAAAACACTTTGATGGATCAGCAATGATACTGTGTGATTTCTGCAGTGGAGAGAAGCTCAGAGCAGTGAAGTCGTGTATGACATGCCTAACCTCATTCTGTGAGATACACATCAAGCACCACAATGAAATTGTGGCCTGGAAAAATCACAAACTGGTTAATCCAACTGCAAATATACAAGAGAACTCTGTAAAAAACATCAGAAAGCTTTGGAAATCTACTGTCGATCTGATGAAACCTGCATCTGCTCATTGTGTGTTATTACTGGGCACAGGGATCATGACACAGCTCAACCAGAGACAGAGAGGGCCACCAAACAGGTAAGATGGCTAATGTTGACTTTGGAAAAATCCCTAGCTCTTGATTGTTTCACTGTTCATACAGTAATTTATTGCTTTTATGGCATTTCTCCTTGGTGTTTTCTTAGATTTTTTTAGATCTAAAACAGAATTTGGTGTCCTACATTATCCTTAAAAACTTAAAGCTGTACCTAATCTGGTTTTACTAAGATTATTCATTGTAAGAATAAGTGGATGTCATCCTAATTAGGTATAGTCACAATTTGTGGAATTTAAATTAGTGGTTCTTATCAATGATCCTGGGGACCCATTGTAGCTGTTAGTTTTTTTTTCACCTCATGCCTTAAACTGAAGCCATGTACTATGAAATAATTTACTGTTCAAATGTTCTGTCTTATCCAGAATTCAGGGTGTACTTTTTTTGCACTTTTCTTGAAAGCTCTCAGAAGACAGGCAGCGATTCAGTTCCGTCACAAACTATACATATACTGTATTTGCAATGTTTTAGCTTGTCAGTATTATTAACCCTTAATTGCCATTATTCTTTAACCGGTTAACCAAAAAACAAAGTAAACAATGTAAAAAACTGAATAATATGTCTATGTAACATTTTGTTTATCATAAAGTAAATAAATGAAAACTGACCATAGGTTTCACACAGAGGGATTAGAGCAGGAAAAAACTACATTGCTTAAGTAAAACAAATTGTCAAACTGGTTTATCAAAAAGAAGACGAACATCAATTACCCTTATGAAAATTAAATATATGGCAATATACCCAAAAATATGTGGACAGCTCTTTCACTATAATCTAACATTTATGTAGTTCAAATATTTATTTTTAAGACTGTATCTGAAATATAAGTACATATATATTTCCTTTAATATATTGGCTTTGATGATAATGACCTCGCTTGTGGTATAGTCGGGCAGTGGAAGGAGCACTTTAAGGAGCTCCTGAATCCCACTAACACGTCTTCCTTTGAGTCACGGAACTCAAAGGGGCATTGACCCATCACTGGAGGTGAGATCTCTGAGGTCATGGCAAGACTTCGGGGTGGATGATATTCGCCCGGAATTCCTGAAGGCTCTTAATGTCATTGGAATGTCTTGGTTGACATGCCTTTTTAACGTTATGTGGAAGTGTGGGATAGTGCCTCAGCATTGAGGTTGTGGTCCCTATTTTTAATAAGGAGGACCAGAGGATGTTCTCCAACTTTAGGGGGAATAACATGGTCAGCCTCCCTGTGGAAGTCTATGCCAAAGTGCTAGAAAGAAGGGCCCATCCAGTGGTCGAGCCTCACATTCAGGATGACCAATGCAGATTTAATCTCTGTCATGGAACACTGAACCAGCTTTTTATCCTCATGAAAATTCTTGAGGGTTCATGGGAGTATGCCCAACCAGTCTACATGTGTTTTATTCACTTGGAAATGGCATGCAGCCTGATCTCTTGAAGTGTCCTGAGGTGGGTGCTTTAGGAATATGGGGTACTAGACCTGCTGTTACATCCTCTTTGGTCCTTGTACAACCTGAAGGAGAGCTTGGTTCACATTGCCAGTAATAAGTCATACTTGTTCCCATTTATGTGTGGGACTCCTCCAGGGTTGTCCATTTTTCACTGTTCCTGTTTATCATTTTTATGGACAGAATTTCTAGGCAGAGCTACAGGGTGAAGATGGTCCAGTTTGGTGACCTTAGGATTGCATCTTTGCTTTTAGCATGAGGTGTGTTCCTCTTGATTCCACTGGGTGTTGACCTCAGGTGGAACTGGGGTGGTTTGCAGCTGAGTGTGAAGTGGATGGGATGAGGATCAGCACCTCCAAGTCCTTGTCCAGAAAGGGAATAGTGCTCTCTCTCTCTCCAGGTTGGGAAGGAAGTGCTACCTCATGCAGAGGAGATTAAGTATCTCAGGTCTTCTTCCTGAGATCAACAGGTGTTAGTTATGTGGATATTGTACAAGTCAGTCATGGTAAAAAGAGAGCTGAGCCAAAATTCAAATCTCTCGAATTTTCCAGTTCATCTATGTTCCTCCCCTCATCTAAGACCACAAGATTATATGTCTCAGCTGGCCCGTTAATGCCTCAGCAGCCCCCAGGAGAAGTTGGAGGAGGTAGTGAGGTAAAAGGACATCTGGAAATATTTGCTTAAACTGCTGCCCCAGCGACCTGGACCCAGATAAGCAGAAGAAAATGGATGGATGGATATTGTAACAAAAACATTTTCAAATATATTGCACATTGGACATGCTAAACACTGTGTATCCAGACCAAAGGAAGATTGCTCATGCCTTATCTTTTTACCTAGAAAAGGCTAAACTTAGTCTTCTCAATGACTTCAATTTATTCTGAACTCCTCATGACTCACTAAAAGTAGAAGTGGAAGCAGGGTGCTCGTATACGTATAGGGTTTAATTTACAGCCTTACTACTTACTTGTACTCTATTAATAATAAGTTCATAACTTGTGCTTTGTAATGGTGTGATCTGGTCTAGATTATATCTCAGAATCAGAAACAGCTATCAGATTTTTATTGGAGGATATTTTCAACACCACATTAATATGCTGCATTTTAAAAATATATTTTGATGTACAAAAATGACAGGTATCTTAAAATATAAACTACAAATAGTTTGTACAGTATATTATAACAACAGTTTTCAATTTAAAGATGGCATTATAGTAGAGTTGCTGCCTCACAACAAGGAGATCTGAGCTCGCATTCTGGGTACTCCTTGCTTGGAAGTCCACATGTTCTCCTTGTGTACACATGGGTTTCCTCCTGGTGCTTCCGTTTCCTCCCACTGCCCAAAGACATGTAGGTTAGGTGGATTGGAGGTGCTAAATTGGTCTCTGGTGTGTGTGTTAATCCTGCGAAGGGCTGAGATACTGTTTAGGAATTGTTTTGCTTGCTTGGATTGGTCCCAGCTCCCCTTTGACTCTGCTCTGGATAAGCAGGAGTAGAAAACAAACAATGAGACTTAGTATATTAACAATACATTGAAATAATATTCTGTATTATTGTATCTTACAATGTGTATCATTCCCGGTATTTTAAAATAGGTTAAGAAATATTGTTAGATTTTGTAAAATATATTACAATATATAAAAACAGCAATAATTTAAATATTTTACAATACACTGCAGTATACAGCAAAATGTATCACATTTATCATTGATGTATTATTTTTTTACTAAATATAAATATATTTTACATTTTTTTATTTTTAAGCATTCATCTCCAGGTTCAAGATTAACAAATACTACTTTAAATTAACAATAAACCTTAAAAAACAATAAAACCTTGTATTTTCCCATATAGATCCTGTTGGGGGCAACACTTACAGAAATCAGACACAAAGTTGAACAGAAGCAAAATCAAATAGAAGAGATTACACAGATTATACAACAGGTTAAGGTGAGTGTGTAAATTAGAAGGTAGGTGTATGGCTAGTGTTGCATTGGTACTAAAATTTTAACTTAGATATCGGTATCAGCTTTTAATCTGAAGCAAAATAATGGGTAACTTCTCCTTCCCTTATTGCATAAACGCTCGTCTCCCTTCACAGTTTCCCTTTGAATTCACCCTCACTTCTGGAGGGAGGGGGGTTCAGACAGATCTTTTGTCCCCCATGGAGCTACCTCCGTGAATAAAGTGGAAATGTCGAGAATAAAGTCGACTTTATTCTCGACATATAGTTTTTTTCTTCACTGTGTCCGTATTTTTTTTTTCTTCACTGTAACCCTAATACGCTTCTGTAGTATTTTCTCTGTTTTAATATAATTAAATATCTTTTTTCTTCTGCTAATTAGCCATTATATATTTAGTTTTAATGTTAACTATTTTATTTTTAATTTTAAGAGTTTTTCATTATTTTTTTATTTCATTAATTGTTTTGTAACATGTATTGCTTCATTGTTGGCACTTTCACCTTTAGAAGTTGTATCCAAGACGACAGGACCACTTAATTCTGCAGATGTCCTAACAATAAGGCATTCATCTGAACTTTTCCTATTTTATGCATTTAGCCCCAATGTAATTGCAGGGGTTTTCAGATCTTTGTTGTCTGCATCTCCTCTTTACTTATTTTCAGATAAATTGTTGTGTTACATTTTGTAATAATTATATTTTTTCTCATCAAGAAAAATATTCTGTTTTGATGTTTTGGGTACTTTTTATTCTGGGGTTCTATTTTTTGTTTTTACTTGATACATATACATTCTTTGACAATTTAAGTTTGAGCTTTCTGTTCTATGGGTTTTCCCTCATTTGCGCTTTGATCCATTAATCTTCCTTGCTTTTTTTTTTTTTCAAATATGCTTTTCAGTCTATGTTGAGATTGAACAGCTTTTTGTTTTCTCTAAGCACATTAATGTTTACTTTAGAAAGTTATTTAAATATTTTATTTAGTCTATAAAACAAAAAGGTCTGGAAAAGTTCACAAGGCAGTTTTTTTATGGAAAAGGATCAGGAGATGGGAGAGAGAAATATTTTAGTTGTTAAATACAGTGAAAAATCAACACCAGAGAGTAGCCCTAAATTCTCTTACGAACACCTACTCTCAGAAATGTTCTTTCAGCATCTAAATCTTGAACATCTTGGAACTGAATGGTGCTGACTTTTGTACTGCTGTAGTGATGATGTCACGGGTAACAAATAAGTTAGCAACCACAAACAAAGTGGTGACGCTCATGAAAAAAAAAGGTAGTGCATTGAAATAAAAATAAGACAAGAATAATTTTTAAACCATTTATAAGTATAAAATAAGCACAGGGTGGCACGGTGGCTCAGTGGGTAGCGCTGCTGACTCACAGTTAGGAGACCTGGGGTTTGCTTCCTGGGTCCTCCCTGCGTGGAGTTTGCATGTTCTCCCCGTGTCTGCATGGGTTTCCTCCTGGTACTCCGGTTTCCTCCCACAGTCCAAAGACATGCAGGTTAGGTGGAGTGGTGATTCTAAATTGTCCCTAGTGTGTGCTTGGTGTGTGTGTGTGTGTGTGTGTGTCCTGCAGTGGGCTGGCACCCTACCCGGGGTTTGTTTCCTGCCTTGCACCCTGTGTTGGGAAGGATTAGCTGCAGCAAACCCCTGTGACCCTGTAGTTAGGATATTACGGGTTGGATAATGGATGGATGGAAAATAAGCACAAAATTAGAATTTACATATTACCAAATTCCTAGTTACATAACATGAATGTTGAAAAATTCAAAACACTGCATAATTGTAAGAGAAAGCTTCTATCGTCGATTTTCTTTTTCTGGAATATGATGACACAATATGTCAAATGACTTCTTTGATATGTGACCAACAGCGAGCATAGTAATCATAAATAAAGCATAAAGTTGCATTACCAGAATTATGGTAAACCTTATTGTAAACAAGAAAAACAGGTCCCAAGGTAAGGTGATCAAGAAATCAGGAAGCAAAACCCAGATTCATATCAGAAACTAACACAATAAAATACCTACCTACCTAATTGTGAAGTAGAGATTACTGGCCTCTTTTCTATTCTTTCATTGAGCTCTTGCTTCAGCCCAGCTCCTTATTCTAAGATCAGTATGCAATAGGCAGGATTTTCCCATAGAACCCTCTGAGACCACCACACAATGTTAATTAACCCTTTGTGGCACTACAGTCCATTGCACACTTCCTGGGTTTTCTGAAATGTTCATAAAGACACATTTAAAAATAAAAGATCAAGTGTTCAGACTCTTTGCTATGATATTTGAAACCTGTTGGAGGTGCATCAAATTTTACTGATTGTCATTGAAATATTTCTACGCCTTTTTCAGGGTCAACCTGTGCTCAATTCAATTGAGTGGATGAGTAGGATAGATAAACACCTGTACATATCATTTTCTTAATTTCTATAATGTGTGTCAGAGCAAAAACCCTACCATAAGGTTGAAGAAATTGCCTACAGAGCTAAGAGATTGGATTTTGTTAAGGCAAAGATCTAGGAAAGACTATAAAAATTCCAGCAGTACTGAAGGAGCACAAATACCTTCATAATTCTAAATATGAAGAAGTTTGGGGCAAACTCAACTCTTTCTAGAGCTGGCCAACCTGCCAAACTAAACATCATGGGAGAAGGACCATGGTAAGAGAGGTGCTTAAGAAACTGATGGTCACTATAGGTGCTTTTCCACTGCATAGTACGGCACAGCACGGTTCAGTACAGCTCACCTTGGTTCGGCTCAGTTTGGCTCGGTTTATGCTTCGACTGCAGTTTAGTACCGCTTTAGAGTGGGCGGATTATTCACGTGTCGTTATAGTTGCGCCGCCTCTACTGCCGTGACACCGTGGAACTTTTACAACAACACGCAGACAACGACAACACTTTAGCTCG
This sequence comes from Polypterus senegalus, assembly GCF_016835505.1. NCBI lineage: Eukaryota > Metazoa > Chordata > Cladistia > Polypteriformes > Polypteridae > Polypterus > Polypterus senegalus. Next base: position 29,414,722 of record NC_053163.1, read on the forward strand.
ACGCGCAAGGGTAAGTATCTAAAAAAAGCACATCACTAGCTAACTTTTATCACTGTTGCAAAGCATAAAATGAACTTAACTGCCAGTGTAACATTAAAATGCTGATTCTGTATATTACAGATCTTCCACATTTTGCATAAAAGTCGCCGCAACAGACCATCTGTTTGGACATTTAACCGTGCTTCAGAGTGGTGGGATGTGATTGTTCCCGGTTTTACAAACACTCAGTGGCTGGAGAACTTTCGAATGTCTGAAGAAACATTCATCCACTTATGCAACAAACTGCGTCCAGCGATGGAGAGACGGGACACAAACTTCCGCATGTGTGTACCTAAAAGAAAAGAATAGCCAGTGACGCAGTAATGACGATTTTCTCCGGCCAATCAGTGACCAGCAGAGTTTACCGCCACGCTTTGGTAACGGTTCGGCGCTTGGAACCTCGGCTGAGGTGGTACTAAAAAAAGGACCAGGTACCAGGTACTGTTCCCAGTGGAAAACCCCCCAAAAGTGAGCTGAACTGAACCGTGTCGTGCCGTACTATGCAGTGGAAAAGCGCCATATGGCTGAGCACCTGTGTGAAGAGAGTAGGAATTTCCAGAAGGACAACTATCACTGAAACACTCCGCCAATCTAGCCTTTAAAACAGAGTGGCCAGACTGAAGCCTCTCCTTAATAAAAGACACGTAAAAGCCTACACACTTAAAAATAAAGTTTCTTTAATAGCACTATATGGTTCTTTAAAGTAGTGTGTGGTTCCCCATGGAACTATTGCTTGTTAAAGAACTATTTCATTCTGAGAAGAGGTCTTTGCATATGAATTTGGTTCTTTGTGCTTTGAAAGACTTCCTAATATGTAGAAAAAAAAACATCTTTATGGTGGGCTACTTAACAGATTAAGAAAACCTGCACTTAACCTGTGTTACTGTACCTATGGAACAAGAGTCCTTTTGAAATTGTAACCAATTGGTATTTCATAAGTCTGTTATCATCTATTCATAGTTATTTACTGTAAGAAGCCTGTTACAGATCTAAATAAATAAAGGTTCTTTCTGGAGCATTCATTTGTAAGAGTTTTTAAGAAGCCAAAACTGTTTCCTTTATGACATTGCTCTGAAGATCCCCTCTGGCATCTTTATTTCTAAGAACTAGAGGGATGCGCCCCCTGCTCGCTTCACTCTCCCACCCTTGGGTTTGGTTAATCGGATATAAACTTTAAAGAGATTGTTATTTTCATTTCATTCATTTTTATTTCTTGATATTTTCCAGTAATAAAGCTGTAGTGAATGAGTTATTCCCCCTCCTCCCCAGACGTGTCAGCCGCTTCGCATCTATGCCTCTCGCGTTGTGAAGAGGGGGCTGAATGCATGCTAAGGAGATGCAGTCGCTCCTCTGAAACTCCCTCTTAAACAGTGATACAATGGGAAACAAATACTATTTTTACCTCCTGTATGTTCGATCAGCTGGCTTGCTGCTGCTGCTGTTTGTGCCATGCTACGTGATCTGTATGTCGTGCAGCGCATCGAACATTTAAAAGCCTGTACAGCAGCTGTCCTATTGTCTCACTGCCTTGTCCCGCGGGACATTAAAAGTGTCTCCAAGAAAATCATGTCTCGACCCAAGATATGTTTATTATAATAAAGAGATGTACTGGGACTTTGTAAAAAGGCACCTAAAAGACTCCCACATTGAGAGAAACAAGATTCTCTGGTTTGGTGAAACCAAGATTAGTGTCATGGCTGGAGGAAACCAGGCACCATTTTTCACCTCTGCAATACGATTCCAAAGATGAAGCATGGTGTTGGTCTGAAGACCAGACAAGGTTGAGGAAAAGCTGAACAGAGCAAAGTTCACAGATATCCTTAAGAAAGAGTGCTCTGGAGTGATCTGGACTTCAAACTAGACCAAAGGTTTAGCTTACAAAAGGAGAATGACCTTAAGCACAAAGCAAAGACAACACATTAGTGGCTTAGGTTCAAACTTGGAATGTCCTTGAGTTGTCCAGCCAGAGCCTGGACTTGAACACAAAAAGACCTGATTATAGTTATCCACCAATGGTCTCCATCCAACCTGACCTCAACAGAAAAGTATGGCAGAAAATTGTCAAATGCAAGTGTGTGAAGCTTGTAGTGTCACACCCAAGAAAACTCCTGACTGTAATCTCTACTAAAAAGGATTCAAGTTCTGAGTGAAGGGTCTAAATACTTGTGTCAATGTGATAGCTCTGTTGTTTGTTTTGATTAAATTTACAGAACTTTCTACAATCCTGTTTTTGCTTTGCCATTTTGGGTATTGAGTTGTTTGATTCTGGGAAAAAAATCAATTTAAAGATTTTAGTACATGGGTCCAACATAACAAAAGGTGAAAAGGTGGAGGTGTCTGAATACTTTCTGAATCCACTGTAATTTGGACACCAGAGGGTTGATTAGTTAAATCTAATGAACTACATGGCCTTTAGCAGCAGGATGCATAAAATATAAAATGTGGGAAAAATATTTTGCGAATTTAAATGAAAAAAAGCTTTATCATACACTTTTAGATAATCCATTTGGACAGCTTAAAATTTCATATACAGCATTTATTCTAAGCTGTATACTTTATGTTGATGTTTTGATGTCTTATTGGACTTAATGATCACTGGTAATGACATATTACTTCCTATAAAGGTTGTGGAGAAGAATTTTCCATTATTTCAAGAGGTATGTTTTTTTTTATTATTATTTTGAGAGGGGATACTTGTAGTTTGACAAAATCAAGTTAAATTGGATGTTTGTTTGTTGTCATATTTTTCATGCACTTTCAGTTATCCTTTAAGGAATACTAGCCCTGTTACCTGTTGAAGACAAGCAGTAAAATAAATTTCAAATATTTGCTATCTCTTCCTCAATGTGCAATTTCAGCTGCTTTCCTCAGTATCCATGTCTACGTGTGAACATTTCTTCATTGACGATCCATCTCTTGATTGCATTCCCATAAAGCCTGCTTCTCGAACTCAGATATTCCAACCATTTTCCAACCCGCTGAATCCAAACACAGGGGTCTGCTGGAGCCAATCCCAGCCAACACAGGGCACGAACCAATCCCGGGCAGGGTGCCAACCCACCACAGGACACACACAAACCAACCAAGCAGACACTAGGGCCAATTTAGAATCACCAATCCACCTAAACTGCATGTCTTTGGGAGGAAACCCATGCAGACACAGGGAGAACATGCAAACTCCACGCAGGGAGGACCTGGGAAGTGAACCCGGGTCTCCTAACTGTGAGCCAGCAGCGATACCACTGCGCCACCGTGCCGCCCATAACTCAGATATTCTCAGTCAATATTGTCAAGGCAGCATTCTTGCATCCTGTACACTTTTAAACTTGCTGTCTTTGGAGTTGAGGCTCTTCATGCTTTCCATGCCACTTCTTCTCCTTGTGCATTTAACACTCGCCAAACTGACCAATCACATTGCTCAGAGGGACTGGACCCACATTTATTTCCACTCAAAAAAAATGTTTTTCTTATTTGTTAAAGTGCCAATGTGGTGGGCTTTTTCAATACATCTTTGTGTGAAAAGCAAAAGAACTTTTCATTTTGAAACTTGATGTGTAAGATTTTGAGATTTTGTTCTTGTGAAATTGTAGGTGTACTCTTATCCATGATTTTTTTCTTACAAATGGTAGCGGAAACAAGAGAACAAGATATATACTGTATATATATATATATATATATATATATATATATATATACAGGTATATATATATATATATATATATATATATATATATATATATATATATATATATATATATATATATATATACAGGTATATATATATATATACATACAGTGCATCCGGAAAGTATTCACGGCGCATCACTTTTTCCACATTTTGTTATGTTACAGCCTTATTCCGAAATGGATTAAATTCATTTTTTTTTCTCAGAATTCTACACACAACGCCCCATAATGACAACGTGAAAAAAGTTTACTTGAGATTTTTGCAAATTTATTACAAATAAAAAAATTGAGAAAGCACATGTACATAAGTATTCACAGCCTTTGCCCTGATCATCCTTGAGATGTTTCTGCAGCTTAATTGGAGTCCACCTGTGGTAAATTCAGTTTATTGGACATGATTTGGAAAGGCACACACCTGTCTATAGAAGGTCCCACAGTTGACAGTTCATGTGAGAGCACAAACCAAGCATGAAGTCAAAGGAATTGTCTGTAGACCTCCGAGACAGGATTGTCTCGAGGCACAAATCTGGGGAAGGTTACAGAAAAATTTGTGCTGCTTTGAAGGTTCCAATAAGCACAGTGGCCTTCATCATCCGTAAGTGGAAGAAGTTCGAAACCACCAGGACTCTTCCTAGAGCTGGACAGCCATCTAAACTGAGCATTCGGGGGAGAAGGGCCTTAGTCAAGGAGGTGACCAAGAACCTGATGGTCACTATGTCAGAGCTCCAGAGGTCCTCTGTGGAGAGAGGAGAACCTTCCAGCAGGACAACCATCTCTGCAGCAATCAGGCCTGTATGGTAGAACGGCCAGACAGAAGCCACTTCTTAGTAAAAGGCACATAGCAGCCCACTTGGAGTTTGCTAAAAGGCACCTGAAGGACTCTCAGACAGTCTGATGAGACAAAGATTGAACTCTTTGATGTGAATGCCAGGCATCACGTTTGGAGGAAACCAGGCACCGCTCATCACCAGGCCAATACCATCCCTACAGTGAAGCATGGTGGTGGCAGCATCATGCTGTGGAGATGTTTTTCAGCGGCAGGAACTGGGAGACTAGTCAGGATAAAGGGAAAGATGACTCCAGCAATGTACAGAGACATACTGGACGAAAACCTGCTCCAGAGCGCTCTTGGCCTCAGACTGGGGCGACAGTTCATCTTTCAGCAGGACAACGACCCTAAGCACACAGCCAAGATATCAAAGGAGTGGCTTCAGGACAACTCTGTGAATGTCCTTGAGTGGCCCAGCCAGAGCCCAGACTTGAATCCAATTGAACATCTCTGGAGAGATCTTAAAATGGCTGTGCACCGACGCTTCCCATCCAACATGATGGAGCTTGAGAGGTGCTGCAAAGAGGAATGGGCAAAACTGGCCAAGGATAGATGTGCCAAGCTTGTGGCATCATATTCAAAAAGACGAGGCTGTAATTGCTGCCAAAGGTGCATCGACAAAGTATTGAGCAAAGGCTGTGAATACTTATGTACATATGATTTCTCAGTTTTTTTATTTTTAATAAATTTGCAAAAACTTCAAGTAAACTTTTTCACATTGTCATTATGGAGTGTTGTTTGTAGAATTCTGAGGAAAAAAATTAATTTTATCCATTTTGGAATAAGGCTGTAACATAACAAAATGTGGAAAAAGTGCGCTGTGAATACTTTCCGGATGCACTGTATGTATATGTGTATATATATATATATATATATATATATATATATATATATATATATATATATATATAAAATGTATTTCATAATATAAACCTAAGAAAAGTCTCCACGAATTTATTTATTGTGCTTTTACTTAGATATCTGCAGTAACAGAAATGGATAAATATGAGAAGAGCTTTGCTGAACTTGTACTCCTTATTGAGAAAGCCCACAAGAAAAAAAAGGAGACAATTCAAGAGCAAGAGAAGCGAGAAGTGGGAAAGGCGAAAAAAATCTTGGACCGGCTGCAAAAGGAGATTACAGTGCTGAAGAAGAAACATGCTGAGTTTACTGAGCTCTCACAGACAGATGACCACATCCATTTCCTTCAGGTTAGAGTGCCATGTCAGAAGGTAACAATTGTTTTGTATTGTCACATGGGTAATCCCAGGTTGTCCAGGAACCAAAAAGTCGATCTGTGAGGTAACTGTGTTAACAACTTCATTACCATGCCACCCCAAAATGAAACATTTTTGTTATCATCATTTAGAGCTAGTGGGTTTCCTTCAACACATATATAGTATATTAGAACACAATTTCGACAATGAAGATGTGTAATGAAGTTAAACACCACCATGATTCTAGTGGATCTAAGTAAAGGGCAAATGTTAACTTCAAAAAATTGGAGAAGTATTGTTATTTTCACTAGCATATAACCCCTCAATTCAAGTGCCTGCTACTTTCATCCATAAACTGTTTGTTTTCTATTGCTTAACAACAAGCAGAAAAAAGATATTTATCCTGTCACTATTTATACCCCATTGAGGGCAAATACTTTAGTAAAACTAGAGGGCTTAGCTCACCCAAGACCGCACCTGCAATAAGCGTCAACCACTTCGTGTCTCTGCTGATTGCGTTGTGAAAAGAGGGGCTGAATGCACCCCTAGGAGACATGATCGCTCCTCCGACACCCCCTCTTAAAAGCTGATACAACGGGAAACACATACATTATTTTCCTCCTCTTTGCTCAATCAGCTGCTGGCTTGCTGCTGCTACTATGCTGTGTGATCTGCATTTCACACAGCGCACAGCTGTCATATTGCCTATGTCCATATACTTGTATTCAATCTCTTTTCGCTTTTACCTTTTTATCAATATCGCACTGAATTTTGATTCCATGTTTGGAATTACATTGTGACAACGCAACGTGTATCTGCCCGTGAGTGAATGGTGTTTCTTTGTCTCTCCAAGCAATGTGTCTGACATAACCACGCAGGACTTTTCCAAATGTCTTTCAATAAGATCTTGTCTCGCGGGGCTTCTGTCCCCGGACGTGGTTACATCACTTGGCACAAAGACTTGTCTCGCGGGACGTGAAAGTGTCTCTGAGACAATCTTGTCTCGTCTCCTTCCGAAATTTTTTTTTGTAATAGCGAAACAAGATGTACTGTTCCTTAAAAATCATAAAATCCTCTAATCATCCACTAAGCTTAAAAGATCTGCCCATTCATTTAACCTATTAGTACAGTTTTATCAACATGGGGATCCAGATCCTCTACCGCAGTGATTCTTAACCTTTTTTGAGTCACGGATCCCTTTAAGAAACTGATGAAAGCTATGGGCCCCCTTCCCCAGAAATCTGTACTAATAAAAGGCAAAGCCCTCACTCACTCACTCACTGACTCATCACTAATTCTCCAACTTCCCGTGTAGGTAGAAGGCTGATTTGGCAGGCTCATTCCTTACAGCTTACTTACATAAGTTAAGCAGGTTTCGTTTAGAAATTCTACGCGTAATGTTCATAACTGGAAGCTATTTTTCTCCATATACTGTAATGGAGTTGAGCTGGATGGCCGTGGGGGGGCGGAGTTTCATGTGACATCATCACGCCTCCCACATAATCACGTGAACTGACTATCAACGCAGTACGTAGAAAACCAGGAAGAGCTCAAAAAAGCGCTGAAGAAAACATGCATTATATAATTGAGAAGGCAGCGAAACAATAAGAAGCGAGCGACTGACATATACAACCATATTCAGGAGTGCTGCTACTTTGTAAACAAAGCACGGTGTAAACCTAAAGTTTAAATTAAGTTCATAGACAGGCTACCGCTGGCGTTTGTAATTTAGTGCCTGCCCATATAAGGCCGTCCGTCAGCGGCAATCCAATAGAAACACTGCCGTTAAATATTCACGGGTGAAGGACTGTGCTTATACAGAGGAAGATGAGATGGTCAGGGTGGTGTTTGGCACAAACTCAGCGAAACTGTGAGAGAAACTTTTAAGTGCCGGGTCTTAGCTAACATTAAATACAGCCGTGGACATCACATGAGATGGCACCAGCACAGCTGGGAACCTTCGATGCATGTACAATGAGCGGCTCACGTGAAATGACACAGTGCAGACAAAAAGCAACAGTTCCAAAGAGTGCTGAACAAAAACCGGATTACACAATTGAGAAGGCAGCAAAAAAATATGAAGCGTGTGATACATACAAGCATATTCATAAGTGCAGCTATTGCGGAAACAAAGCACACGGTGGAAAAAGTGAATGTCCCGCTAAAGGAAGACAGTGTAAAAAAAAAACCAGTGCATGCAGTTTGTCACATCTCAGATAAAGAGGAAGATGAGCTGTTTATCGATGCAGTAAGAAACGAATCGATATATGAAACCTGTTATCTTTACAACGATTGACAAACACGGAATGTAACTTGAACACAACACATCGTACAAATATGACCCTGATTGAAAGAAATAATGATAATCAAATCCTTGATGACAGCAACACTCAGTAAAACTCACAAAACAATTACTGTATATTGACAATCATGTTACGTTATTTTTAAACTGTTCCCTTTTCTTTTTCATAACTTCTTTAACACACTACTTCTCCGCTGTCAATATATATATATATATACCCCGATCTACATACTCTCAAATAGACAAGCCACTCGCCGTATGCACTGAGTATGTGTGTGCGCTTCCTGATTCATTTTACCCTCACATCTCCTTGGTTTGGGATGTATGAAAAAATATGCGGTTAACGCAGAATCATGTTACGTTATTTTTAAAATGTTTCATTTTCTTAGCACAAGCACAGCTGAGAAGCTTCGATACATGTACTCCATAACGCGTTAAAAAAAATAACGCATTTAATCACACTTTCAAATCCAAGCAAAGGGGAACTTTTGTCAATGCATGATTTCCTGGTACATCCATTACACTGATGCACACATCACAGCTACAAAAATGTTAGAGTAGGAATAAAGCGCGTTCCTACGACTGATCGGAGGAAAATTTCATTTCAAAAGACTACCCGAGCAAACCCTTGATAAAAGCATGGTTTTGTGCACACTGAAAAGCAAGCAAAATTAGATGCAATTACAGAAAGCGGACTTTGTGGCTGTTACTGGGGATCATTGGACGTCCGTGACCGTTAGTAATTCTAATTACAAAATGTTCAATGATCACACTGTTTTAGCCTAATGTACAAAATAATTTTGGCTAATGTTACTCAGAGTAGAGTAAGCTGGTCAAATTACCTTTTATGTTTCTGACTTATTTTTTTAAGAAGAAAAACTGCCCTTTATGTTGAAATTTTTGTTATTATTATTTAAAGACAATACCATTCTGAAAATGTACTTAAAGTACTTAAACTTCCACTTTATTTTTAAGTCTGCCCAATTTTAACCAGGGATGATATTTTTGTTTCTGTTTTGAATTGAAATGCAGTTTAAAAGCATTTTTTTTTTCAGAAATTAAAACAGCTTGAGTTTACAATATTCATGTCCATGTCTATTATTTGATTCTGTCACCCACTAAAACCCTTTTAAATTAAAAAAAAACATTTGCGATTTGGGGCAAATTTACGTGCGCGATTACATACGATTAATCAAGATTAATTCTTACACAGCCTCTAATTAATTGGATTAATTTTTTTAATCGAGTCCCACCCCTAATATATATATATATATGTACATATATATGTAGATTTGTATAAATATGTGTATATACAGTATATATGTAAATATGTGTATGTGCATATATATGTATATATATGTGTATGTGTGTATATATATGTGTAATATATATGTATAAGTATATTTATATGTATATGTATATATATATGTATGTGTGTATATATATATATATATATATATGTCTATATTTGTATATGTGTATATATATGTTTATATATGTGTGTGTGTGTGTGTTGTGAAGGAGAGCCGGGTCCCATGCCCGGCAGGGACGCCCCTGCTACTTATGTTCCGGGGGAGCCGCCGGGACGCTTGGTGGCAGCCTTCCTGGGTGACAGTGACTCCGCAGCCGCCTGCAGGGCTCCATGGGAGATGGAGTCCTCCACAGCTTGGTTGTGGCCCGTCGTGGCCGCTAGGGGGAGCTGCCTGCTTCCCACAGCCCGGCTGGACGAGCTTTCAGCCCCACCCGGAAGTGCAATTAGAACCAGGTGGTTAATCACCTGGAACGCTTCCGGGTGGGCTATAAAAGGGCCCAGCCACCACCACTCGGGAAGCCAGAGTTGGGAGGAAGGAGACAAAGCTTGTCTGGGAGGAGTGGTGGAGCGAGGTGGAGAATATTGGTTTATTTTGTGCTTTCGGACTGTGTTTGGGCTGTGTGGCACGGGGAAGATGTGTCACACGGCTGAAGAAAAAAATAAAAGAAATTGTACTTTTTATACATGCCTCCGTGTCTTTCAGTGTTGGGTCAGGCGCCTATATAGCACCTTTTGTACAGTGTATATATATATATATATATATATATATATATATATATATATATATATATATATATATATATATGCCAGCAACACTCATGACAATGACAATTACATTGTCAATCATGTTACGTTATTATTAAAATGTTTCCTTTTCTTTTTACTTCTCCGCTGCCAAGCACGGGTATTTTGCTATATATATATATAGATAGATAGATAGATAGATATGACAACAACACTCATAGCAATGACAAAACAATTACATTAATAATCATCTTACGTTATTTTTAAAATGTTTCCTTTTCTTTTTCATAACTTCTTTAACACACTACTTCTCCTCTGCGAAGCGTGGGTATTCTGCTAGTATTCACATAAACACAACTTTGCATGCAAAGACTATAATGTACTTTATTTATTAAGATTTGATTTTCTAAAACATATATGACATTCACAAAGTATTACACTTTAAAGTAAACAATCTAAAAAACACTCCTTTTTATGCAAAAAGTAATGGCCACTCATTATAATTATGAAATTCAATCCTCTTGTGCAAATTAAAACAGATCTACTGCTTCTACATTTTCTACTACCATTACTACTACTACTACTACTGCATCTACTCTAAATCAACAGTACTGGGCTGTATAGTAAATTTAAATGTTAGTTTTTATCTGACCCTCACAGACCCCCTGAAACCCATCCATGGACAACAATAAAAACCATTTCTTAAAATGTTTAACATTCACAGATGCAGCTTTTTACTATACATTTTGCTTTCTGAAGATGTGCAATGTAGGTTAATTCCCGGCTCTGAACTGGCAGAGTATTAGTGATTATGGGCATGTGAGTGAGTAACCATGACCTGTTGTGTCCTAAAGTCCTATGCGGGTTTGGTTCCCACATAGAGAAATGAAACTGTGTAAATTCTATGTAAGCAGTGAGAAACTTAAAATGGTACACAAGTAAGTTAGCAATGTCAGTTATGGCACCACTGTGTTACTCTAAAACAGCTAGTCATAGAAGATTTAAATTTGCAGCAAGACAACATAGGCAAAGATTTTGGCTTCATTGCCTAGTTTAACTTGGTCTTTATATTTTTAAACAAAACATGCATTTTAAGTCAAAATATAGAAAAAGTGTCCCCAAACATTTGGCCCATCTTACCATAGAGATAAAGGTAGGCTGCACAGTACGGATTTTCTTCTTCCTATTACAATATATTGCTTGAACCAAACACAGTAACCTAATGCACATCCTGTCAATGATTTGTTTCTTTGTGATACTAAAAGTGTATGATTGTTCCTATTGTACTGTCTAAAAAACTTAGGATAGGATGAGTAATAAGTATTCACGGAAACTGAACTATCAAACAACATTCATGAGAGTCTCCTGTCTCTATTGGTTCTTAAGTAGTATTTATTCTAGGATGAATGTAGCGACTAATGGCAAGTGAAACAGGCAAGTTTCTATTCACATACAGTTTTGAGTGAGAAGTCAAGCAAAAGAACACCTTTTATTGCCTATTAGTTAGCCAATCAAAGGTGTCATTTTGCTTAACTTCTCACTACATTCATAATGGCTAATAACGGTACAAGCCCCTAGTACTACAGGCATACAGTTTTGAGAAACTGACACTAAAATTCATTTCACAAACTACCTTCCTAGTGATTTATCCCAGTAGAAAAATTCAGAGATAAATGACTATCCATGTCATGAAAAGAAATTAATAATAAAATAATCAGATCATCCAGAAATAGTCTTTTGTGGCTTTGTTGCACTGGGAGTGAGTTTACTTAATACCTCAATTTTTATTATAGAAATGAGCTAACTTGTAATTTATTTTTTTGTGGCTCAAAATGTAACTCAACAGTGACCTCTTGTTTCTCATAAATCTCCCACATTATATTCACATGAACAGAAGAAAATGGGAAAGTACAACATCACAAATGGAAATTCTGAAAATGTCCATAACTCATGATCACTGTATGTCACGTGTCATTGCCCAGGCTTTTGATTGGATCGCTTATATAAACAACATCAACATATGATAAAGAGACTATGGAACCTCATGTGCTTAACACAACAATTAACCAGCTTTTGTTTACAAATATGCAAACCCAGAAAATTCTTGGTAATTATGTTTTCTCAGCCTAGATTATTAGGTTAGCTTTCCTGGGATTCTTGACATGCCTTTCTTTGTACATTTCCTTTATCTGTGAATTTAAAATTAAATGCATAGCCTGCATGTTTGAAATGGGGTTATACCTACTTTTGGTTTGAAATGGATTCTTATAATACCTCTTTATTAATTCTGTGCCCAGAGCCACACTGCTGTAGGTTTGTTTAGCCCCTTATGACCAGACAGTCTTTGGTTGCATTCATCTTGTGTGAGTATGTGTGTTTGTTTGTCTCTGAAATTATATTTTCTGATGTCTTTCTTTTTCATTTGGCCATCATAATTCAGATTTTCCCATTACTTACTGTCCCTGCTGAAGATGACACCTTGACTAACAAGATAACAATTGCAGATTTCTCTTCTGAAGAAGTCAAGAGAGAACTTTCTTGTGTGAAAGAGTATCTAGAAGAGCTTTATCAAGCTGAGTTGAATAATGGAATATCGAAAGGTAGCTTTTTATAGTTTTTTAACTTTATCTTCTATTAGAGATTAAATATTTCATTTGTTTGTTTTACTATAATTTCTCCACCATTACAGGTTATCTGAGCAACACTGTGTGCAAAGTAGAAGCAAATACTGGGAAAAAACTGCTCTGTTGAGGGACACATTCACACGCATTAGAACATTAGAACAATTGGGACAAAAACAGGCCATTCAGCCCATCAAGCTTGTTCATCCTTTTCATCTACTGTAGATTGTTCAAAATGATATCAAGATGAGTTCAAAAGGACTCTAAAGTCCTACTCTCTACCACAGTACTTAGTAATTTATTCTATGCACTGTATCTATGGTTGTTTGCACAAAGAAAGGCTTTCTAACACTTGTGTGAAATCTCTAACAAATCTCTAACTCTGCCAAACAATCTCTAATCTGTAACAACTTTCTAACTATTGTATGTTCGTATATTCTTCTTATAAAATTAATTTTAAAATAGGACCCTCTATACTAATTTGTTTCATAATTCTGATCATTTGGATTATGTCACCTGTTAATCTCTATTTACTTAAATTGAAAAAGTTCAACTTCTTCAGTCTCATCTCATAGCATTTCAGTCCTGTAATCAGCCTAGGCATTCTTCTCTGGACTTTCTCTAGCACTGCTATGTCTTTTTAATAATATGGAAACCAAAACTGAACACAGTACCCCAGTGCATTATATAACTTACCCCTAACCTCCCTTGACTTTAACTCCTATATATTGTGATATAGAAACTAAAATCCTATTAGCCTTCTTGATGATATCTGTACACTGTCATGATGTACTATAGATAGCAATGAGTCCACTATGACTTCTACATCCTTTTCACAAGACATACCTTCAAGTTTCAGACCTCTCATTGTGTATTTAAATCTAACAATTCTACTTCCTATGTGTAATACTTTACATTTCCTTACATATAATTTCAACTAATTTCACTTTTTACAAATCTATCCACTGCGGTGGGCTGCCACCCTGCCTGGGTTTGTCCCTAACCTTGCTACCTGTGTTGGCTGGGATTGGCTCCAGCATACCGCTGTGACCTTGTGTTAGGATATAGCGGGTTGGAAAATGACTGACTGACTGACTGAGAAATCTATCCAAGCTTGTAGATAGATAGATAGATAGATAGATAGATAGATAGATAGATAGATAGATAGATAGATAGATAGATAGATAGATAGATAGATAGATAGATACTTTATTAATCCCAAGGGGAAATTCACATAATCCAGCAGCAGTATACTGATACAAAGAAACAATATTAAATTAAATAGTAATAAAAATGAAAAGAATTAAAATAAAATTAATGTTCGCATTTACTCCCCCGGGTGGAATTGAAGAGTCGCATAGTGTAGGGTAGGAACGATCTCCTCAGTCTGTCAGTGGAACAGGACAGTGACAAAAGTCTGTCACTGAAGCTACTCCTCTGCCTGGAGATGATCCTGTTAAGTGGATGCAATGGATTCTTCATGATTGACAGGAGTTTGCTTAGTGCCCGTCGCTCTGCCACAGATGTTAAACTGTCCAACTTTAATCCTACAATGGAGCCTGCCTTCTTAACAAGTTTGTCCAAGCGTGAGGCATCTTTCATCTTTATGCTGCCACCCCAGCACACCACCGCGTAGAAGAGGGCACTCGCCACAACCGTCTGGTAGAACATCTGCAGCATCTTACTGCAGATGTTTTAGGATGCCAACCTTCTCAGAAAGTAAAGTCTGCTCTGAGCTTTCTTACATAGAGCATCAGTATTGGCAGTCCAGTCCAATTTGTCATCCAGCTGCACTCCCAGATATTTATAGGTCTGCACCCTCTGCACACAGTCACCTCTGATGATCACAGGGTCCATGAGGGCCTGGGCCTCCTAAAATCCACCACCAGCTCCTTGGTCTTGCTGGTGTTAAGGTGTAAGTGGTTTGAGTCACACCATTTAACAAAGTCCTTGATTAACTTTCTGTACTCCTCCTCCTGCCCACTCCTGATGCAGCCCACAATAGCAGTGTCATCAGCGAACTTTTGCACGTGGCAGGACTCCGAGTCATATTGGAAGTCTGATGTATATAGATTGAACAGGACCGGAGAAAGTACAGTCCCCTGCGGTGCCCCTGTATTGCTGCACACAATGTCAGACCTGCTGTTCCCAAGACGCACATATTGAGGTCTGTCTGTAAGATCGTCCACAATCCATGCCACAAGGTGTGAATCTACTCCCATCTCAGTCAGCTTATCCCTAAGGAGCAGAGGTTGGATGGTGTTGAAGGCGCTAGAGAAGTCCAAAAACATAATTCTTACAGCACCACTGCCTCTGTCCAGGTGGGAGAGGGATCGGTGTAGCATATAGATGATGGCATCCTCCGCTCCCACCTTCTCCTGGTATGCGAACTGCAGAGGGTCGAGGGCGTGGCGGACCTGTGGCCTCAGGTGGTGAAGCAGCAGCCGCTCCATGGTCTTCATCAGATGTGACGTCAGAGAAACAGGCCGGAAGTCATTCAGCTCACTAGGTATGCTGCCCAAGTCTTTCTGTGTCAATTTGGCTGATTCTACATTATATGCCCTTCCACCCAGTTTGGTATGATCTACAAAATGAACCAGCTGAAAAAGTTCCCCTCGTCATAACCCTTTGCTTCTTGTGTTTCAGCCAGTCTTGTACCTTCCTACAAACTATGCCCTGAATTGCCATTTATTTTAGTTTGCCTAACTTTTCAAGTAGTACCTTGAAGCCTGAAAATCAAGATTAATAATATCATATGCATCTCTCTTATTATATGTTGTTGCATATTAGTGAATCACAACCTTTTCTGTCTGAATCTCTGTTCATTATTTGCTAATTCACTTGTAATGTCTTTCATTAGTTTGCTTGAGGTGCCTGTTAAGCTTATTAGAATACACTTACTTAAATCATCAGCCTTAATAAATAATAAGATAGTATCTGTTAGCCTCCAATCTAGGAACTTCTCTAGTGTACAGAGATTTTTGAAAAGGTGTGTGTCGTGTTTTTATATACTGTATGTACTTAGCAACCTTTTAAAGGACTTGAGGATGAATGTCATCTGGTCCTGGTGATTTTCAATACTTCAGCCTGTTTATTCTAAATAGTACTTATCTTTGTACAATTTTCAAATCACTAAATGTCTCCTTAGTAGTCTCCTTTATTTTTAGGAGGTAATTGACTTCTTCATACATATCAACATCAATAAAGCGCAAGCTCAAATCATTTCCAATTCTAATGTCTATATATTGTAACTTGCCTTTAACTTTCCTAACAGTCTTCATCTCCTCTTTTACTTCTAGTACAGTGGTTCTCAGCCTGTGGGACGGGCCCGCCTAGGGGGGCGCGAAGTAACAAAGAGGGGCGCGAAGATGTGAAAAAAAGAAAACAAGAATCAAAAATATATAAAAAAACATCTGTTGAAACCAAAACAAATTAAATTAAATTACATTCTGATACTAGAACAATAAACATAGATTTAGATAAATGTCGATAAAAGTTAAGTAGGTATAACAAAATATGCATCTACATTTCAAAAAAATGTTAGGGGGAGTGCGATTAAAACTGTTATGAAAACTCGGGTCGCAAATACTTAAAGGTTGAGAAACGCTGTTCTAGTAAGTAGTTTTCCCCAACTGCCTTTTAGCCTTTCTTATGACTTTTTAACTGTTGCTGTCATACACCCTGTAGCGAATGATGGAGTTATCACTCTTGTGTACATTATAGAGCTGTTTTTGCCTTTGTAACGTATCCACCACAGAGTTCTCTTTAATTTCATTCTTCTAAATTCCACACAGTTGGAGGAAGTGGTTGGGAAAAGGGACGTCTGGTCATTTTGATAAGATAGCTGCCCCCAAAACCCTGACCCGGATACACAATTCTTCTTACTAATCCAATTTGAGGTCACTAATTTATCTAATTTTCACACTTTTTGGGATGCAAAATAAAAGATGTCATATTGTGAGAAAGGTCATTTTTAAACTGCACCAGACATTTTATACTAAGTTTTGTTTTTGCTTATTTTTTCTTAACAGGTGAAGCTTTAGCTTTAATGACAATGTTTGAAGAACCGAAAAGCAGAGAAGACTTTTTGAAATGTACGTAATTTTCAACAGAAAATAATTTCTTGATGTTCTTAGAAGTTGAGGCCTAAAATGTTATGAAGCATGTTGTTATTAGAGGTATCAATTTATCTATATATCTTTGTTAAAGATCTTCTGTAAAACGTAAAATTTCACCCTGGGGACGAATAAAGATCTATCTATCTATCTATCTATCTATCTATCTATCTATCTATCTATCTAGAGACATGAGAGATTTTATAAACATGCTTTGAACAAATTTTTTATACTTTATTCATATTGATCCGGTATTAGTCATCTTACATGAAATTGTGCAAGAGGAATAGAAAATAATATGGACAACCAATGTTTAACCAAACTAAGCTAGTGCAGTGAGGAAGTTGATCCAATAAACGCTGTTCTGCCTTGTCCACCAGATTTCTTCTAGCGTGCAGATGTTCATTCTTCCAATTACCCTTTTTTATACCCATAAGGATCTTGGATTTTACTTGCAGTATCACATAATCAAGAAAGGGTAGGGGATCACCAATGGATGGGGTGCTAGTCTGTCACATAACACTCTAACAATAGATCATTTGAAGTTATCTAATAACCTGAGCAGAGCAGAAACAAAAATAATTTCACAGAACTAGGAAAAATATGAAACCTCCAAAAAAAAAGTAAAAATACCAAACTACAAATGAATTTTGAATGAGTTTGTGAATTAGGTGACTTGTCACCATGTCAAATGTACACTACATACATACTAAGGAATATGTTATCAACGTATTTGCTGTGTTAGACAAAATGTCGAAATATGAATAAATGCACCAATCTATTCATGTATTTTCTGAACCTACTTGGTCTATTAAAGTAGGCAGCCTATCCCACCATAAAAGAATGGAACCTGGATTTGGCAGCTCACCACAAGGCTCACTCATAGACACACACCTACTGTGACTAACACAGCAAAATATGTATAGAGAGGGAGGAGAGGTTGGGAGCATGAGGCATGTTTGATAAAGCCAAATTGCCAGGAGGAAACTCATACAGATACATGGAGCAAGTGCAAAATCCACATAAACAGCATCCACTCGGAGATCAAGTATACATAATTTTCCTGAAACTGTGATTCAGAAGCACCAACATCTACTATTTCAATTAATTTTAAAATATACACTATTTTAAAGGATTGCTCAGTGATTTCAAATCTAATTATTATTCTTAGATCTTTTCAGATTTACTAAATTAACAAAGGTGCACTTTCCTTACTTTCCCTTTCATTGAAAGTCTTGAGTTGTTTACAATGGTACATACATTATATGACTCCAGCTTTTACAGCATTTTATTTCTTCTTTTTTTCACTTACTTTATGATTTAGACACCCATCAACTCACACTGGACCCCAACACAGCAAACAATCATATATGGCTATCTGAAGACAACACAAAGGGAACATACAGACAAAAAACTCAGTTACAGCCTGATCACTCAGAAAGGTTTGATTATTACTCCCAAATTCTCTGCAAGGAAGGTTTAACTGGACCGCATTGTTACTGGGAAGTGGAATGGAGCAGTGGGGCTCGCATCGGAGTTACGTATCTTACTATCAACAGGAAAGGAAAGAATGATGACTGTTGCCTCGGACATAATGAAAAGTCCTGGAGCCTCAGCTATTCAGATTCCTGTTTTTATGCCTGCCATAATAATAAGGAGACAGAAATAAGTGCCCCATATAGCTCCAGAATTGGAGTATATGTTGACTATCCATCTGGCACAATTTCATTTTATGGTGTCTCAGAAAGCATGAGACTCCTGCATATGTTCAAAACCAGCATAACTGCAACACTTTATCCTGCATTTTATCTCCTTTATTCTGAATCAAGTGTTAAAATCAGTCAATTAGACTAATGTCTCAAGTCTTAGCTGTGTTCATTTCCTTGAGTATGATACTGCATTTTTAGCTGTTACTGCTGTAGGATTAAGATATAATAATGCATAGCATATTTTCAAGTATATTCCTATTTATGTAGTATATGCTGTTTTATATGGAATGCTCTATGTGTATTCATTGATCTCTGCTACGTTTCTGAAAGTTATCTGCTCATTTTTCTATGGGTTGCATCATAATGCAGTGAGAGCTGCTCCAGAGTACTATGTTTAAATCTTTCTCCAAACACTAAATACAGTACGTTGAGTTTGCACATTCTTGTTAATTTCAAAAGAGTTAGTAGGTGTGCAATACTGTTAACCTGAGGAAGTGCCCTTGAGTCAGTCCCACACCCAAAAAACTGCATGAAAACTATAATGGTACAATACCAGAATTTTGCTTTACAGTATGTGTTCAGACTAGTAATATGAATATGAATTTCACACATACATATATATATATATTGTGAAAGGATTGGACAGATACAGGAAGATGTTTGGGGGCAGCCAAAGATGAAGGTTTGGTCCCATAAACAATAGATCTCAACAGACTTCAGTCCAACTATAGAACAGAAATGACAGGCAAACATGGTGGTTTCAAAGCCGGACAGGGGAAGTGATGTCACTGGGGCTGGAACCAGAAGTGATGTCATTGGGTCCGTGGTTGGAAATTTCCTACGGTTGGTCTGCTGATGAAAAAGAGAAAGGATTAGTGCACTCTGCCATCCCCTGGTCTGGCACGGAATTATGCCTTTGTGAGCCCTTCAGCTGCCACCCATGTGCATGTGTGTGAAACTATATATACTCAGCAAAAAAAGAAACGTCCTCTGACTTTCAACTGTTTTTACTTTCAGTAAACTTAATGTGTAAATATTTGTATGAACAGTAAAAGAGTCAACACCATAAGACATAATCTAAAAATGTTTCACAATGTGTCCCTGAATGAAGGGAGGCTCAAAATCAAAAGTACCAGTCAGTATCTGGTGTGGCCACCAGCTGCTTGAAGTACTGCAGTGCATCTCCTCCTCATGGACTGGACCAGATTTGTCAGTTCTTGCTGTGAGATGTTACCCCACTCGTCCACCAAGGCACCTGCAAGTTCCTGGACATTTCTGGGGGGAATGGCCCTAGCCCTCACCCTGCGATCCAACAGGTCCCAGACGTGCTCAATGGGATTGAGATCCGGGCTCTTCCACTGCGAGGATGATCAGCTGTCCTTCCTGTCTCCCTGTAGCGCTGTCTTAGGCGTCTCACAGTGCGGACATGGCAATTTATTGCCCTAGCCACATCAGCAGTCCTCATGCCTCCCTGCAGCATGCCTAATGCACGTTCACGCAGATGAGCAGGGACCCTGGGCATCTTTCTTTGGGTGTTTTTCACAGTCGGTAGACAAGTCTCTTTAGTGTCCTGCGTTTGTAGAACTGTGACCTTAAATGCCTACTTTCTGTAAGCTGTTAAGGTCTTAACGACCATTCCACAGGTGCATGTTAATTAATTGATTATGGTTAACTGAACATGCATGGAAAACATTGTTTAAACCCTTTACAATGAAGATCTGTAAAGTTATTTGGATTTTTAAAACATTATTGTTGAAATACACAGTCCTGGAAAAAGGAACGTTTCTTTTTTTGCTAAGTATATATAGTTAGGGTGACAACCACTCAAAATTCTTTTTCATTTTTTCCCACAAAAAATAAACTAAATCTTTTAATAAGATATGCACTTCCTTGGAGCATCCCTCTTTATTACCAGCCAGACGGGGTTGGGGGGGGGGAGGGTCCTTCTTTGACTCCATTTCCCACAAAGTGTGGTTTCTCAAGGCTGTGAGGGAAAAGACACTGTTAGCTTGTCTTCCAGGGGTGGTACCAAATATGTTAGGTGAGCCCACCATGACATGTACAATAATGAAAAACAGAAAAGCATAAATGTTTGGGGCCCCTGCAGACACACCCCGTATAACTGAAATTATGCGAGTTATAAACATGTTGAAAAAGGCCAAAAAAAAGTCTTTATAAACACAAGTGTTAAAGTGACTATTGAAGATGGCAACACTTCTAGTTATGCACAGGCCAGACAGGAAGAGGTGGGACAGATGCTGGAAGTGACATCAGAGGTGGTTGGGTTGTCAGTCATCCAGTCTGTTTAGGGGGGAAGAGAAAAGGTGCTAGCAAGGAATTACCACCACCTGAACGTTTAAGTTGTCCCTAAGGCACATGTGAGAGACTATATGTATATATGTATAAAAGATACATACGAAGATGCTAAAACAAAAAACAATTGACTTTCCTAAACATCATTTTAAACAATGAAATGCAGTAATATAAGCTCAACGGACAGAGAATTACTGACAGAAATCCTGTCTAACATGGACGCCACCAATTTGCAGATGTAGGCAATGTGATTTGGTTAGACTGGCTCATCTGGCATTTCAGTTGTTGCTCCAAATAGTCCCACTGATTTTCTATGGGATTAAAATGAGGGTTTTCTGAAAATGCTTCAGAATGTTCTTTGTGCCAGTCACACACAGTTCCACCCCTGGGCACACAACAATTTTCAAGTTGGAAGAGTGTTCTGTGTTCACTTTGAGTTGTTCCAATACTGCTTTTACACAAGCAGGGGGTCTTTAAGTAATTGACAAAGTTGGGACACCCATAGGAAATGTATGGCGTCACAATGCATGACACACAGCAACAGTCCCTTTCTGTGAGCATTGTCTTTTGACCGTACTTCTGGTGATTGATTAACAGTTAACTGTGATGTACACCACCGCTGGAAGATCTTACACTTATCTTTGTCATGGCTGAACACAATAAACTTTTTTGCCAATTATTCAAGTGTGTCATACCACCTATTTTTCATGGAGAGAACCAAACACACGTAGCACACCAGTATTCATCATCACCCTACGAACCCCGTAACACACAACACAGCTATTTGTAGGACGGTATTTATACTGGAGTACCCTCTGATGGTGTCTGAAGTATGTATCACTTTAAAAAATGTAAATAATGTTTTAGTCTGGTGACCTTAAATTCTGTTGCATGAAATCTATGATTGTTATCCACATCGAAAATAAGCATAGCCATAGCAATACTTGCAACTTTTCATTAAACTGAAGCTAATGAGATAATCACAATAAAGTTGATTTTTAATCAAGCATCAAAGGATTTGATTTGCATAATCATATACTGACGTTTTGTTAATAAAAATTAAAATCCTCAAGGAGGTACTGAAATCTGTTGCTTTGTCTACATGTCATTTTAAAAATGCTAATTTGCTTCTTTTCTACTATGTTTTAATGAACCATTCAAAAAATTACTTTGTGAAGTGTATAGTACAGTATTGATTTCTCTATTGCAGTGTGCAAAAAACATAATCACAAATTAGTAAGTCATTGTGATTTTGTGACATATGATTTTTATATTTTGCACATAGATTTAGGTTGCAATATGAAACAATAAATGACCTACCGAATAAGGTTCCTCTTGAAATGTTCGCATCCAAGGAGAAACTGCAAAACAAAAATACAGCTGTAGGATTGGAAAGCAACAGAATTTCTGATTATGATGAAAAAGTAGGGTTTACTAATATACAGAGTTGTATTACTTATTAGTCATATGTACTAAATATTTTTCATTTTGAGCAAGACAATAAAAAGAAGGTGATACTACATTATGTTGCCACTGTGAATTGTATTGTATTCTTGTTGGATGTCATCAGTTCTTTCAGCCTTTTGATATTTTATTTTTTGGAGCTATTCATCTCTACACAGTTAATATTATTGTACTAGGCTGACAACAATGCATAGCATGATAAAATATTTTTTTACCAAGCAATGGATTTAAAAGTAAAAACGTGACCAATAAAAAAAACAATTTAGAGTGATAATGTCAAAGGATGTAGTACTGCCACCTAATAAGATGCAGAGACCTGCTTGTAATCTGATTTTGTGATCTACAGGTCTTCAGGACTTTGAATATTCTCCGCATCTCTAGATCAGAGACTTGCAGGTTATGTTAAATTGAAATTCCCAATTGGTCTCCATGTTGATGTGTGTATGAGCTGGGTCTTCCAAAAACTACTGCCGTGTCTATAGGGTTTTGATTTATGTGTTACATTATGTTTAAAAATACATTGACATCTGAAACTAATCAATAGCCTTTGTATATACTGTATGCATAATTACTACTTTTAAACTTCAAACAATTTGTAAAATTCTTTACAAACAATAAATATGTTGATAGACACTAGCGCATTACACATCAACATTACTTTCCTATGAAACACAGAGTGAAGGTCAAACGTTGATGACAGAAACGACTGTTGACTCGCCATTCATTAGCAGCCTCTCACATGGTGTTCAAACCCACATGGAGAGACAAATCAAAGCCCTGTCTGGTTGAGTATTGGTCTTATTCCTGAATTCCTCAGAGGTAAGAATTTTCTTCTGCTGTTCATGTTAACACTGGGTTCTAATATTAAATTATACATTAGACTCACATTAGACAATACACTGTAAATTAGATTACATTTCTTCACTTGTCATTCCACTGTCTTTTCCCTTAAAAAAATAACAAATTAAGCACATCTGATGAATATCGTACACAAGATTCACCTTGACACTGACTTTTATTAATTAGTTTGAAACTTTACAGGCAATGAAGTGAGGAAATTAAGAAATTGATAACCGAAAACAATCTATTTTTAAAGATTGAGAGAATGGAGGACACATTTATTCTGAAACATGCAACCACAAAAAAAAAGTAAATCAACATTTTATTGCAATGCGCTTCTCAAACTATGTACATAACATCTATTTATCTATTTAACGTTCACTTTTGCTTTCATTTTCAACCCATCACATATCCAATACCATTTACGACGGTCAGAGGAAGACCTTTTTGATAGAAAACAGCTTTAGGAAAAACATATAAATGAAATGTAAAGTTTACTGCATAAGTAGCCAGCATTTTAAACAAACGCAATGACAGAAACCTTTCTGCATCATTTCATGAAATGTCCACTGGAAAAACTCGTCCATTCCAAGATTCAATAATTTCTCTTATCCCACTTCTCACTCCTCCTTCTCCTCCTCTCCATTCTTAAGGCGCCCCGAGACGTCACTTTTAATGGGCACCACTCTCTCGGGCACACTGGGCAGTGCCATCCTTGGGACTTCGATGCGCAGCTGTCCGTTGTTTAGCGAGCAGCTCAGCTCCTCAGGGTTCACGTCTTCTGGAAGCGCAAGCTCTCGTCTAAACTCCTGGTATCTGTAGCTGTAGAATCCCTCTTCTCTTTCCTCTTTTTTTTCCTTTTTTCCGCTCAACAGGACTTTCCTTCCCACCTGTTTAACTGTCAGCTCCTCGGGAGTGAAGTCTTCCACCTCCAGAGTTGCAGAGAAGTGCTGTCCGTCCTTCTCCACCTTGCACGAAGGTGCTCTACGTGCAGCCGATCTGGGAGCTGCCTCTGTATCAACGATCTCTCTCCGTAAGACATGCTGGAGCTGATTCATCAGGTCGCCACTTCTCCTCATGTTGTCCATCTGCCTCGCCATTTCGTTCTCCATCTGAGTACAGATGCTCTGCGATTGAGGCCACAGCGCACTGACGGGAACTCTGATAGTCAAGGGCGAGCTGAATGAAGGCTGAAAGAGAGAAGAGGTCCACATGTCGAATCGGCTGTACTGATATCTTCTTTACGGTTGTTGGAGAATCACAGCGTCTTGGGTTGTCAGTCTACCTAGGATTTGCTGCTGGACACTTATATATAGTCGCAGTGGCATCTTTCTTGACTGTTCTTGTACTTTCCACGCGCTTCTGGCGGCGTCTGTGTTACGTCAGAGAATGGGCGGTCCACTTCACTTACAAACTACCCGCCCTTCACTTCCCGAGCGCTGCAAAGACAAGAGCCAAGGACGGACTTGCGCGCTGTTCTTTCAGTAAATTGGTGAAATACTTTGGCAAAAATCTCATCAACGGTCTGTCTACGTGTACACTGTGAAATTAACAAATCGGAGTTGTAGAACACCAGACGTCAAATCTTTTAACCAGCAGCCTACAAACGTTGATAACATATGACTGGGCTGAACATGTCATGCTAAAGCGAAAGACGCCAATGAGCCTCTGTTAATATTCCGTGTGAAGAAGTATAGGAGCAAATACAGTAAGTCTCAAATTCATTGTCGTTCGTTGCTTTCAAAAGCTTTCGTGTGTGTGTGTGCGTGTGTTTGTGTGCGTTTCTGTGTGTGTGTGTTTCAGAATGCAGCCACCAGAAAGACATGTAGGTTTAACAACACTGAGACCGAGTGCGCATGGCGGGCTAAACGATGAAATAATATTGTCTTGCGTTTCTACTGTGTGAAATCTTTTTCTTTCCCTGTCGTATGTTTGTATAAAGACTGTAATTCAGTAAAATCGTTTAACGGGCAAAATAAAAACCCTGGAAATTGTGCACATTTAGGAAAATAGGTCCACTTTTAAATGCTCACCGGTTTATCTTGTTGTCCCTCCTCCAAAGACAGGGTCACTTCGAACTCATTCCCAGTAATACTTAGCAAGGAGCGGATTAACGAATAGGTTAACCTTGGCTACAGCATGGGATCTCCAACTTACTGTATAGGGTCCCAAGTTTGATTAAAGAAAAGAGCAAAATGTAACTGGATTAATGAGTTGCTGTTGGTACCGTATCTTATTTTACCTATAAATGCACTGTACTGGCCTTTAGGACTAACAGTACACGGCAGCCACACACTCCTTCCCTTGTACATCGCAATGGAGCCACAAGCTGTGAAGACAGAAAGAGGGGCGTACACCTGTCTGTCCAATCACGTGATCCTACAATCTGTTGACTATCCCATATGAGACCAGCACGGTTTTTCACAGCACAATATCACTGTCACTGCACTGGATCTATTGTATCCACACCCAGACAACAGGCTAAGCACCCCCTGATGGCCTGTGTTACCAGCACCTCTTCCAGAAGAAACCCATTTACATCCAAATAATGTTTGAGCCAAAAGTGTTTAGCTTCAGGTGGATAACACGTTCTAAAACTACTGACATACAACCTTTCAAAACATATGGATATTCATATCCTCTTTTCATCTCCCTTTCAGTCAGGAGGTCACCCATTCACAATCTCACTCACACACTCTCCCTACCTCAGCCATCATGTCATTTATGTATTGCAGCTAAATGCAGCTTGCTAGTTACACTAACAAAATTGATAAAGAGAGAGTTTGATATAATTAAATGGAACTGAATTAATCTTTGAAAAAAGATGATGGTTTACTTTCAACACTGAATTTAAAACAATTTAATAAAACAATGAAGTTTTGATATCAATCTTCAAAATTAATTGGCTAAATAGGACCAGACAAGGTTGATTCCCTAAAATGACATCCATGTGTATAGTTAAGAAATCACTTGAATATAGATGTGAACATAACATGCTGCATTAACAACTGTAAATACATGATTATAGACTTGTAAAATAACTACAGGTTCTGGATATTAACAGGACTCTTACTGCATGCAATCACATAGGCCAAGTTTAATTTTTCTTGATTTGTCAGTATAGGCATCCTAATGTACACTAAAGATTTCAGATTTCTCCTCAGATTAGAGAGCTTCTCTTAGCCCAAACAACCAACTACATAGGCAAATAAAGTTTTGCAGAATGAAATGGCTCTTTGTTAACAAATGGATTGACAAGAAAGAAACACAACCCTTTACAGAACTTTTAAGAGTGATCGTTGCACAGGACAAAGTCCTGCCACCTAATAACCTCTCCCGTTCTAGAGAAACAGTGCACTACAGAGACTCCTAGGACTCCAATGTGTGTAGGACAGGCATCGAGATCTGGAACAGCAGGAAATGGAGTGCCACTATGGAGTTGTAGATGGCTGAAGCAAGACTGAGGAACAAGGATGTGGTGGGTCAGTTGCAACGGGAAAGTCAGAATTGGCCGACTTTGCAATTCCTCAGTACAACAAGGTTTATGGCAATGAGTGGTGAATGCTTGTCCAGGGAGAGGTGAGAGTAGCAATGGATGAGGAAAGAACCAGCAGAATGGCAAGCATGATGCATCAGGGAGCTTGGATTAGATGGAAAAGTGCAACTGATGGAAGAATCACTTGGAAGGCCATCTGGCATGTAGAACCCCAGTGCATTACATTCCTGATCCAAGCTATAAATGACATCTTACCAAGCCCTGCAAACCTACAGCTGTGGGGCAAGACTGATACTCCTTCCTGTCGAATGTGGAAAGGGACACTAAAACACATCTTGAGCAGATGTCATAAGGCCCTGCGGAGGGTCGCTACCAATGATGTGATGACCAGGTGCTGAATGCAACGTACTGCTGACAGTGTCTCCTCAGCCATAATGATAAGCTGGATGCACTGTTCACCCCCAAACCCCCCTCCCCCCGGAAGAAAATATCATTCAGCAAGGCATATACCAATTAAACCAATTAATGGACTTTTGTATATATGCATAATTACTGCTTTTGAAACTCATAACATTTGCCTAGTTGTTTACAACCAACCAGATATGGTGTCAGACACTAGTGCATTCACCTTGGGTGTTACTTTACTACGAAACAATGAGTGATGTTCAGATGATGACCACAGAATCAAACTTTGACTCTCCATTCATCAGTAGCCTCTCACAAGGTGTTCACATATTCACCCACATGGAAAGACAATTGAAACCCCTGTGTGGTTGAATATTAGTTTTCTTCCTGAAGTCCTCAAACATGAGAGCCCTTTTCTGCTGTTCATTTTAACATTGTGTTCAAATGTTAAATTATAACCTCAACACACATTAGACAATATAAATTAACATTGGATTCTATCACTTCTCATTCCTATGTTTTTCAACTAAAAAAACACATCAAGCACATCTCATGTATGTGGTTCACAAATTTCAGTTTGGCTCTGACTTTTATTGATCAGGTAATGTGAAACTTTACAAACAATGAACTGATGAAATTCAGAAATATACAGCAGAACAGAATCAGTTTTTGAAGATTAAGAGGAGAATAGAGGACACAATTATTCTGAAAATTGCAACCATGAAAAAAGTAAATCAACTTTTTGTTAATTGCAATGAGCTTTTCAAACTATCTTCTGTACATAACGTCTTTATTTTATTTTTTTAACATAAACATTTTCCCCCTTATATATCCCAAACCATTTACAAAAGTCAAGATGCAAAACTTTTAATTGGAAACACAGCCTCGGAAAAAAAATAAAAAAAATAAATGCAAGGTTTACTGCACATGTATCCCGCACATGTATCCCGCACATGTATCCCATGTGATAAACTTGAAAAATGGATAACTGAAAACAATCTTTTAAGATTAACAGGAGAATGGAGAATGCAATTATTCTGAAAAATGTAATCACAAACAGCAAATCAACTTTTCTCTATTGCAATGTGCTTTACAAACTATCTACAAAACGAATTTATTTTTAAAGTACACTTAAGTTTTCATTTTCTCCCTCCTCACAAAGCCCATACCATTTACAAAGGTGAGAGGCAAAACTTCTAATAGGAAACACAGCCTCAGAAAAACAAAAATACAACTGAAATGCAATGGTAGACAATTTTCTACATCTTTTTACGAAACGTCCACTTGAAACATTTGCTCATTCCCTTTCCATTTCACACTCCTTCTTTTGCTCCTCTCCACTCTTAATGAACCCCTTTTTGTCACTTTTAATGGGCACCACTCTCTCGGGCACACTGGGCAGTGCCATCCTTGGTGCTTCGATGCGCAGCTGTCCGTTGTTTAGCGAGCAGCTCAGCTCCTCGGTGTTCACGTCTTCTGGCAGCTCGAGCTCTCGTCTAAACTCCTGGTACCTGTAGCTGTAGGATCCCTCCTCGCTTTCCTCTTTCTCTTCCTTCTTTCCGCTCAACAGGACTTCCCTTCCCACCTGTTTAACTGTCAGCTCCTCGGGAGTGAAGTCTTCCACCTCCAGAGTAGCAGAAAAGTGCTGTCCGTCCTTCTCCACCTTGCACGTCGGTGCTCTACGTGCAGCCGAGCTGGCAGCTGACTCTGCATCAAGGGTCTCTCTGCGTAAGACATGCTGGAGCTGATTCATGAGGTCAGCGCTTCTCCTCATGTTGTCCATCTGCCTCGCCATTTCATTCTCCATTTGAACACAAATGAGCTGCGACTGAGGCCACAGCGCACTGACGGGAACTCTCAATGCCATCGGTGTGCTAAACGAAGGCTGGAAGAGAGAAGACGACCACATGTCGAATCAGCAGCGCTTAGATCTTCACTTGGATTGTAAACGGACAGCACCGTCTTGTCCTGGTAGTCTGTTTAGGTGAGCGCTTTTGCACTTTTATACCCTCAGTCTCCTGTTTCTCGAGTATTCCTGTCATTTCTACGCCCTTCTACAGCCTCCTGTGTGACGTCACAGACAGGGTACGTCCCACTTCAACTTCATGCTGCCGTCTTTTACGGCTGTAACGGATCGTAATGCCTATGAAAAAGCATTGCAACGAGGAATTAAAATAAAAAACAGCACTTTCTTTCTTAATAATGGGCTCAGCTCTATTTACACATTTAACGTAGACATCATAAAACAATAACTGTGTAGTAGGTTAGTCTGTACATGCTTGAAAAAATCATAACTGCAAAAGGAACGCTCCAGTTAAAAAAACACACACAAAATACTATTTCATATTTATCTAAATGTTTATATAAATAAATACATTAAAAAATACGTGAACTATCGTGTCGGGCAATTTAATTGGATCCTTTTCACATCAGCCAATCAAAAATACACACGCGTAATGTTAACTTGGCAGATATTTTTTTTATGAAGTTTGTATAGTCTACTTTTTTTATTCATACAATATTAGAATTTAGAAACAAACATTGTATGTAGATTTTGGGGTCATGTTGGGCCTTTGGACCAGCGGAGCGCAAAGGGCACAAAATCAGTGGAAGTACAGGAGTTGAGCTTCCGTAGCTCTGGCACAAATTAAATGTTACCCATGATGTGGATATCATTCGATCAACTTCAAAACGTCGCCTTAAATTAAAATAACTTTGCAATTATATGCGTTTATTAAATGATAAGGATTATTACATAGTGTTATATCGTTTGAAGGCGCTAAGTTTTATTAAGAAATTTGAAACACTGCTGCCATCTTGTGGTGCAATTAAAACAATTAATCTGAAATCTCATGACATTCTGGATAATAACTGGCACTTAAACTTTCCTCTTATTTGGATAGGTGGTGTAGACGAATTGCTTACATCAGAGTCGGCACTAAATAATCAATACAGAGAACACGGCTTTTTTTCTAAGCGAATCTGTACACAAATACCACATGTTTTAGCGATAATAAACGTAATGCATTATTGAAAGACCAGTAATGGCGTAATGCACGATAACGTACAGTAAATACAGTACACTCGACATAGTTTTCATCTTCTTTCTCTATACGTTTAGCATTCGTTTGCTCAGATGTTGATGCGCTTTCTGCTTCCTGAGCAGCACTTCTTTTCTCCACCCTAGCCGCCCACTTCTTCTCTTCTTTAGTTAGCATCTTTTCGCGGTAATGTTGATTAAGTCAGAGTTTCTGTGGCAATTACTTAGTACGTTTTCTTAAAATTTTCACTTAAGGTGGCACTTATGTCTTAAATCTGCCTCAAGAATTATTAAAATATGAAGAGATAGGGGAAGTGACGTCAATGGTGGTATAGATGAGAACAGCTTCTGTACGCATGGGCCGCACGGCCGCCCTAATGGCAACTGCCAAAAGCTGATTCTACAACAAAATAAAATAAAATGAAAAAGAGGAATAACTTTGGAGGTCAATCATCACCCAAAAGCAGACAGTAGAGGTCACATAGTATATTTGTACCAAATTTCAGGTCACTGGGTCAAACGGTTTTTCAGCTACAAGTGATTTAAAATCCCTCACAGACAAAAGGACATGCACGGTATTGTATTTTATACTGTAAGAAGATGATTTGCTAGATTTTGGTTAAGGTTGAGAGTGACAATAAATATCAGAAATATTAATGAGAAAATCTCATGTCACTTGACTTGCAAAATCCATTTAATTTGTTCACTGATATGCTCACAATGCCCAACTCATGTATTTTAGCAATATACTGATAACAGGGCTGTCTTAACAGAATTACAGGCCCCCGGGCAACGCAGTGCACTAGGACCCCTACATACACAACCACTCAGCAAGTCACAACATACATGGATTAGCATGGGGCCTCCTTGCTTGTGGGTTCTGCAGGAAACTGCCCAGCATGCCCATGCATTAAGACATCCCTGACTGATAGATACATCACTTTCACTTAACATTTCAGAAAAGGAGTGGAAGACAGCCATGTACAGAATACACTCATGTTCCATATGTGCAACACAATGAGTTTTTCTACTTACAGTTTTCTATTGAGCTCATATATCCCGATTAAACAATCTAAAATGTTTCCAGGAGAAGAACCAAACTGTGAATATGGCAATCTAGCTTCATCCTCACTGAGTAATGACTGTTGCTTTGGTTTATCTTTTTCAACCAAAAACAGTTTCTTTATTTTATTGGATTTTCATATCACTTGTTGACAAGCTTATAGGCAAGGTTTAATAATAATAATAATAATAAGTGTGAGCAATAAGGAAAATCCCACTACATTTGAGAGAGACTGCATTTCAAAGTATAGCAGACATAGTCTCTTGTGTGAGGTATGATAACCTGCCACTGTAGCTCACAATATCCACATTATCACACAAAGTGAGTTTTAGAACATTTCACATAATGGAGGCAGGACATTTATTTGAATAGCATACCATACCACAGAAGAACAGAAGCATTTCATCTCTCAGATATCTAATGATTAGAGAGTTCCTTCACTTTTATTATTTAGCCTCAAAATTCTTACAATGTTGAAGAGGAAGGAGCACCACTGGGGTTCTAAACATTATAAACTGCACACTATCTGTTTTCACTCTCACCAAAGTTTAAGTATATTTTTCACTTAACAATGAAATATATTTAGTCAGTGCTGCGTGACATTACACCTGCTACCTGGTTACTCCAGAATTCCAAGTATGATTATGGCACTAAAATGCATTTCCCCAAAAATTATGAAAATTAACATTTGAAGAGCCACTTTGTGATGCTTTCAATGTGTTTTTGGACACTCTTTGTAAGCAGCCTGTTTAATAACGAACATAAAGAACCCTTAGTTATCCCTGCACCTGAACTCTCTGACAAAAATGTATCCCAAGTCCCTACCTACATTTTGTCCAGGTGCTCCAGTTTCCTTACAAAGTCGAAAAAAATCCAAGTTAGATGAGACACCATTGTTAAAATTGCTGCTATTCTATATTTGTGGGTCTATGTATATAGTATGTGTGTGTGTGATTATTTGTGTGTTCCCCCTGTGATAGATTCATGTCCTGTCTAGGTTTTGTCCCTGTTCTGTTTGCAGTTATTTCAGGTTATAGGCACCAGCTTCCTTAAAACTTTGTCCTGCATAAGAGGTTTAAGAAACTGGATGGATGGATGGATGGATGGATGGATGGATGGATGGATGGATGGATGGATGGATGGATGGATGGAAATGATAAAGTAAAGACAATAAGCCCGCCCATCAAAAACTTTTATTTTTAGTTTAATTTGAACACATAAGTCACCACTTGGACAGCCCACTATCACCACAGGGATGTGTAGGAACACTTGTTTCAGGCCTTGTTAAAGGTGTTGTGGCAGTCATGGGTTTAGATTGCAAAAGAGCACAACCCTTGTACATGTCCAGATGATCTTGATGATAAATCACCTTCCTGCATGGAGTTGGTGACTGGACTCATAAACATCCACCCAACACATTCCAACAGTGGTCATGAGGCCAAACAAAGACTGTTAACATTTTGGAGAGAGTCTCTTCTCTTTAGTCACTCATAAACCAAACATGATCACTTCCATAAAAGGAGGGCTCTGAATTCGAAAATCATAGTGGCATCGCTTTAGAAAACAAACATAAAATATGTTTTTACTGAATAAAGAAAGGTGCACATTGAAAACAGCATGCAAAGCCCGAAACAAACAGAAAATGTCTTCCTAAATTGGCATACCCCCAAAGATTGCACCCTAGCTTGTCCCCTATTTCACCTCCATCACTAGCAAAATTACAACTTGATTTAAATATATAAAAGAAAAATAAATATGCAAGGTGTGTACACTAAATGTTATATCAATAGGACTCTGCTGAATCTTTTTACTATAAATTACTGAGGTTTGCTCTGTAGACTCAGAACAGTATATTCTCACTCAGGGTCATCTGCAGCCGCCTAGTAAATCAAATATTGGCAAACATGTAGTGAACTGTGGATTTCCTTTACTGCCAACTGTTCAGAATTTTGAATTTTTTGATCACGTCACAAACAAATGAGTTTCGAAAGCACAGAAAAGAAAACAAAAATATGAATTACTTCACTTATTTTTCATCTAACGTTTGAACTCGATAAAAAGCAGCATACAAAAAAGTTAAAAAGGATATTTAATTTATTGAAAGAACCATGTAAACTATACACTTTCAACAAAATCATTTCAATATGTTCTTTGCAAAAATAATATATTTAAAAAATAAACAAAAACTTTTTAAAGGTTAATAACTCTGAATAAATGCATAATGCATATCCATCAGCATTTGAAATAAATTGAATTATTGACCAAACCTTCTGCATCATTTTAAGAGTCAAATGGAAAAGCTGAGGAAAGGCTCCTCAATTCACATGTTCATTCATTCTTCTACCATTCCGCATTCATTTTGCTCCTCTCCACTCTTCACGAATCCCAAGGTTTCTCTTTTAATGGGCACCACTCTCTCGGGCACACTGGGCAGTGCCATCCTTGTTGCTTCGATACGCAGCTGTCCGTTGCTTCGATGCGCAGCTGTCCGTTGTTTAGCGAGCAGCTCAGCTCCTCGGGGTTCACGTCTTCTGGCAGCTCGAGCTCTCGTCTGAACTCCTGGTACCTGTAGCTGTAGGATCCCCCCTCACTTTCCTCTTTCTTTTCCTTCTTTCCGCTCAGCATTACCTTTCTTCCCACTTGTTTGACTGTCAGCTCCTCGGGAGTGAAGCCTTCCACCTCGAGAGTAGCAGAAAATTTCTGCCCATCCTTCTCCAGTTTGCAAAAAGGTGCTCGACGTCCATCCCATCTGGGAACTTTGTCCGCATCAACGATCTCATTCCGTAAAACGTGCTGGACCTGATTCATCAGATCTACGCTTCTCCTCATGTTGTCCATCTGAGTACAGATGATCTGCGACTGAGGCCACAGCGCACTGACTGGAACTCTAATAGTCAAGGGCGAGCTGAATGAAGGCTGAAAGAGGGAAGAGGACCACATGTCGAATCGGCAGTGCTGATATCTTCTTTACGGTTGCTGGAGGATCACAGCGTCTCCTGTTGTCCGTCTACCTAGGATTTGCTCCTGGGCATTTATATATAGTCGCAGTCGCCGCTTTCCTGTCTGTTCTTGTACTTTCCACGTGCTGCTAGCGGTGTCTGTGTGACGTCAGAATGGGAGCGCCACTTTACTTAAAAACTACCTGCCCTTCGCTTCACGAGCGCTGGAAAGACAAGAGCTAAGCAAGGACCTGCGAGCTGTTCTTTCAGAAAATCGGTGAAATACTTTGGTAAAAATCACATCAACGGTCTGTCAACGTGTACACTGTGAAATTAACAAATCGGAGTGGTAGAACACCAGACGTCAAATCTTATAACCAGCAGCATACAAACGTTGATAACATATGTCTGGGCTTAACATGTCATGCTAAAGTGAAAGACGCCAAGGAGCCTCTGTTAATATTCCGCGTGAATTACTGTAGGACCAAATTACAGTAAATCTCAAATTAAATGTCGTACTTTGCTTTCAAAAGCTTTTGTGTGTGTTTTTGTGTGTGTGTGCGTGCGTATCTGTGTGTGTGTGTTTCATAATGTAGTCACCAGAAAGACATGTACATTTAACAACACGGAGGCCTAGTGCGCATGGCGGGCTAAACGATGAAATAATATTTTCTTCCGTTTCTACAGTGTGAAATCTTTTCATTTCCCTGTCTTATGTTTGTGTAAACTGTAATTCAGTAAAATCGTTTTACGGGCAAAATAAAATCCCTGGAAATTGTGCACATTTAGGAAAATAGGTCCACTTTCGATTACTCACCAGTTTGTCTTGTTGTCCCTCCTGCAAAGACAGGGTCACTCCAAGCTCATTCCCAATAATACTTAGCAAGTAGCGGATTAACGAATAGGCTAACCTTGGCTACAGCATGTGAACTCTAACTTACTATATAGGGTCCCAAGTGTAATAAAAGAGAAGAGCAAAATGCAACTTAATTAATGAGTTACAATCCTTGCTGTGCCTTACTTTACCCATACAGGCACTGTCCTGGGCTGTAGGACTAACAGGACACACTTGCCACACACTCCTTTCCGTGTACATTGCAACAGAGCCACAAGCTGTTAAGAGAGAAAGAGTGGCATTCAAATTCTGTCCAAAAAAGTGATCCTACGATCTCTCAACCATCCCATATGAGACCAGCACAGTTTTTCATAGCACAATATCACCATTACTGCACTCGGTCTATGGTATCCACACCCAGACAACAGGTTAAGCACCCCCTGATGGCCTGTGTCACCAACAAATCTTCCAAAGGAAACCGATTTCCATCCAAATACTTGCCGGGCCAAACATACTTAGCTTCAGGTGGATAACACGTTCTAAAATGCAGGTTGTATAACTACTGGCATAGAACCTTTCTAAACATATGGATATTTATATCCTCTTTTCACCTCCCTTTCAGTCAAGAGGTCACCCATTCACAATCTCACACACACTCCCTGCCTCAGCCATCATGCAATTTATGTACTGCAACTAAATTTAGCTTGCTAGTTACACTAACGAACTTCATAAAGAGAGAGTTTGATATAATTAAATGGAACTGAATTAATCTTTGAAAATAAAGGATGGATTACATTTAATATGTAATTTAAAACAATTAAAAGATGAAGTTTTGATATCATTTGTCAAAATTAATAGGCTAAATAGGACCAGACAAAGTTGATTCCCTAAAAAGACATCCATGTGTATAGTTAAGAAATCACTTGAATATAGATGTGTATGTAACATGCTCCATTAACAGCTCTGGATATGTGACAATAGACTTGTAAAATAACTATAGTTTATGGATTTTAAGAGGACTTACTGCATGCAATCACATAGGCCACGTTCAGGTTTTCTTGATTTGTCAGTATAGGCATCCTAATGTACATTAGAAATTTTAGTTTTCTCCGCAGATTAGAGAGCTTTTATTAACCCAAACAACCAACTGCATATACAAATAAAGTTTTGCAGACTAAAATGGCTCATTGTCAGGAAATGGATTTACAAGAAAGAAATACAACCAAGAACAATTAAGAGAGATGATTGCACTGGACATAGTCCTACCACCTAATAAGGTCTCCCATTTTAGAGAAACCATGCACTACAGAGACTCCAAGGACCCCAAAGTGTCTGGGTGAAGCAAGACTGAGGAACAAAGCTGTGGTGGGTCAGTTGCAATGGTAAGTTCAGGATTGGGCAACTTTGCAATGCCTCAGCACAACAAAGTTTATGGCAAGGAGTGGTGACTGCTTGTCCAGGGAGAGGTGAGAGCAGCAACAGACAAGGAAAGAACCAGCAGAATTGCAGGCATGATGCAGCAGGGAGCTTGGATGAGATCGGAAAGTGCAATTGATGGAAGAATCACTTGGACGGCCATCTGACATGTAGAACCCCAGTGCATTAAATTCCTAATCCAAGCTGTAAATTACATCAAACCAAGCCTTGCAAACCTACAGCTGTGGGACAAGACTGATATCCCTTTCTGTCCACACTGTTCTGGCAAAAGGACACTCAAACACATCTTGAGCAGCTGTCCTAGGCCCTGCAGAGGGTCGCTACTGGTGGTGCGATGACCAGGTGCTGAAGGCAACTGCTGAGAGTGTCTCCTCAGCGATACTGATAAGCAGGCTACACTGTCCCCCTAAGGAAGAATATAAAATTCAGCAAGGGAGGAGAGCACTTGAAACCACATACTAAAGCTACAGTAGGTCTATTTTCCACAGCACAGGACTGGTGGATGATATTAGACCTGAGCAAGAAACTTTGGTTTCTGGCATGTATCACGGCACCATCATTGTGACCAGATGTTGTTATTCTGTCAGAGGCCTCAAACCAGCTTGCCCTGATAGGACTGACCAATATTTGCACATTTGTTTAAAATCAACCATACAGGACGACAGTGCTTTCCCTTTAACATTATGTTACTCTGAAACATTGAGAGAGGGCCAAATGATGACCACAGAATTTACCGTTGACTCTCCATTCGTTAGCCACCTCTCACTAGGTGTTCACATATTCTCCCACATGTGACAAATGAAACCCATGTATGCTTGAATGTTGGTTTTCTTGCTGAAATCCTCATAGTTGAGAAGCCCCTTATGCTCTTCAAGTTACCATTAGGTTACATCTAAAATTATAAACTCAGCACACATTGTACAATATAAATTAGATTGGATGGCTTCACTTCCCATTCTTCTGTCTTATTACTAAAAAAACACATTAAGCATATCTCATATGCGGTTCACAAGTTGCACTTTGGCACTGACTTTTATGGATTAATAATTATGAAACTTTACAAACGACGAACTGATGAACTTCAGAAATGTATAGAAAACAATCTGTTTTTAAAGACTAACAAGAGAATAGAGGAAACAATTATTATGAGAAATTCAACCACAAAAGAAGTAAATCAACTTTTTATTATTGCAGTCACCTTTCCAAGCTATCTACATAACGTCTTTCTTTTTTTTTAAGTAAACTTTTTTCATTATTTCCCCCTTATAGCCCATACCATTTACCAAAGACAAGAGGCAAAACTTTTAATAGGAAACTGTCTCAAGAAAAAAAAAAATAGAATTTAAATGCAAGGCTCACTGTATATATATCCAGCATTTTAAACAAACACAATGGCAGACAACTTTCTGCATCATTTCATGAAATGTCCCCTGGAAAAACTCGTCCATTCAAAGATTCATTAATTTCTCTGAATTGCTCACTCTTTCTTCTCCTCCTCTCCATTTTTAAGGCGCCCCGAGACGTCACTTTTAATGGGCACCACTCTCTCGGGCACACTGGGCAGTGCCATCCTTGGTGCATCGATGTGCAGCCGTCCGTTGTTTAGCGAGCAGCTCAGCTCCTCGGGGTTCACGTCTTCTGGTAGCTCGAGCTCTCGTCTGAACTCCTGGTACCTGTAGCTGTAGGATCCCTCCTCGCTTTCCTCTTTCTTTTCTTTCTTTCCGCTCAACAGTATTTTCCTTCCCACCTGTTTAACTGTCAGCTCCTCGGGAGTGAAGTCTTCAACCTCCAAAGTAGCAGAAAAGTGCTGTCCGTCCTTCTCCACCTTGCACGAAGGTGCTCTTCGTGCAGCCGATCTGGGAGCTGTCTCTGCATCAAGGGTCTCTCTCCGTAAGACATGCTGGAGCTGATTCATCAGGTCAGCGCTTCTCCTCATGTTGTCCATCTGCCTCGCCATTTCATTCTCCATTTGAACACAAATGAGCTGCGACTGAGGCCACAGCGCACTGACGGGAACTCTCAATGCCATCGGTGTGCTAAACGAAGGCTGGAAGAGAGAAGACGACCACATGTCGAATCAGCAGTGCTTCGATCTTCACTTGAATAGTAGAAGGAGAGCTGCGTCTCGTCCTGGTAATTTGTTTAGGTGAGCGCTTTTGCACTTTTATACCCTCAGTCTCCTGTTTCTCGAGTATTCCTGTCATTTCTACGCCCTTCTACAGCCTCCTGTGTGACGTCACAAATGGGGTACGTCCCACTTCAACTTCAGGCTGCCGTCTTTTATGGCTGTAACGGATCGTAATGCCTATGAAAAAGCATTGCAACGAGGAATAAAAAAACATCACTTTATTTGTTAATAGTTCCATTTACAAATTTAACGTAGACATCATAAACAATAACATTGTGTAGTAGGTTAGTCTGTGCATACTTGAAAAAATCATAACTGTAAAAGCAACGCTCCAGTGAAAAAAAAACACAAAATACTATTTCATATTTTATCTAAATAGTTATAGAAATTAACATATTAAAACATCTGTAAACTATCGTGTCCGACGTTTTAATTCGATCTGTATCACATCAGCCAATTAAAAATACACCTAGATTTCACCATGACTTTCTCAACAAATCCATGCCAGGAGATGTCATCCTCATTCTGGATGTTGAAATCACTGGCAATGCTATTGATAGTTTGAATATTGAGTGGTATGACCTGTAGCCTACTATCACATTAACTGCTATACCAGTAGAGACCACTGGTAAAACTATACCCCATCTCTTTTGACTTAGCTCAGCAGTGTATTGTACTGGTATGCTGTACCTGAACCTCCTGGCCCCTCTAAAAAGTAACACCTGAAGCTTTTCTTCTCATCTCCTGTAGATGTCATGATCTCGTCAAAGTGGTGCTCTGCTGGCAATTCATCATTTTTATGATCTATTAGCACATCAAAATAGTGTGCAGGATTGTCATATCCCTCTATAGCTGTTTGTGTCATTAGATGCAAGTCACCATAATGATTACCATGTGCATTGAAGAACCTGTGCATTTCAAGCACTTCTAGACTCTGAAAGTGGTTGCATCATTGCGTCTGACGCTCTTGCTGCCATACATAATCATCACTCAGGTACTGACTATTTTTATCAAACAGTACAACTGTCTTTCGTGGTACAGCAAACAGACATACAGTATACTGTATATGCCAACAACAGTCAAAGCTGAGGGGGGTATGTTAAATACAATTACGTCTTCCTTAGACATATTCCACTCCTGATCATCATTGATCCAGCCTCTTGCCCTTGCTGACTCTTTGAATGACAAATAAAAAATGACATTAACTGTCTTCAGAGCGTGCAATGTACCTTCCCTTTGATAAACATGACAAATTCTCCTAAAACAATATAGCCCATAACCTGATGGTGGATGTAAATGCCAATGTGCTGTTAACTGATCGAATATTCCACATGAAATGATTGGAATGGAGATGTGTCCCTGACATAAACTGCTGGAACAGGTCTGAGACCTTTACAGATCGCAATACTACCTGGTCTTCATGACAGCAACCTGTTATTGTAGCCTCTCCCGGAAATTCATAGCTCTGCAATATAAACATTTGTTACTATTCAAATCAAAGTGTTACTGCTGCACATCATCGGTATGGTCATGTAATGCTAAAAGGCAGGTTTGCGCCATTCTGTTTACCACCTGTCTCTACCTCTGAATATCAGCAGCTAACCGTGCAGTTCTTTGCTGGTGATTTTGTGACTGTCTTGTCATGCTTGAACGTGCAGCACTAGTCCTGTGCCTCTACTCAGTATCTTTGCAAGGTTCACGCTGTCTTACACTATGTGTATCTGCAGCATTCCTCCTGTGCCTCTACTTTGTATCCTCTGGTGTATAAACCTATCTTTCCCAGCATATTTATTGTCTTTCCTATTGGTGTATAGCCTGCTTGTGAGACTCTGCCTTTTCACTTTTTGACAACTGGCAGTAGACAGGCCTCTACTACCCACTATGAATACAGCAGTTGTATAATTGTGAACACTTCCCATCTTTGAGGGTAAATGGGGTAGCGCATCATTAGTATTTAGCAACACACTCTAATTTATTTAATTTGTTGTTGTTGAAGTTATCATTGTAGTTGTCAGAATCAGGAACTGAACTTTGCACTGTTAAACTATCATGTCTTCTTCTCTACCACTGAGAAACCAAAGTAAAACTGGTCAATCAGATCAAAGCAAAACTGACAGAGCAACCAAAGTTAAACTGAACAAACAGATTGTTCAGTGAGACAAGACCCAGATACACTCACAACAAAACTGTATTATATTGTAGATGACAAGCAATCAACATTTGATTTCTATTAACTCTTATTTCATTACATCATTATGGGACGGTTTAGCCTATCAAGGCAGTAATGAATTCAAGTGATATTAATTTTACATAATATTGATATTAAACATTCATTTATGTTGAAATAAAGCCAGCAAAGTTCAATGATTTACACTGAGGCAATGACCTAATGGATCTTTGCGCTTACAGTATATAACTATTAAACAAAATTATACACTGCTTCATTAAACTGACCTTACTCCATATAAACATGTGTTAGGTTTACGAGTTCTCGTATTAAAACCTGTTGCACTTGTGTATTGCTCATATTAGGATGTTGAAAGGACTTGGGACACCAGTTTAAGCCACTAGTTTAGCTCTTGAGAATGATTTCATTATGGGTTTTAGGCTGAGTGGATCATTGTGCCTCAGGGGTTCTCAGGGCTGTGTTGGCTAATCATGTGGGCTTCTGAGTTTGTTATCCATAGGAAACCAGTTTTATGGAAGTTACCAGAAAAATTACTAACCAGAAAGGGTCTTCTGTATAAAATCAGACCCCATTTGATCCTTGTATTTCTTGAAGAAGAATCCTGTTCATATACTTAACATTAAGTTGATTTTATTCAATGTGGGTATTGGACTGTAATAAGACAAGAAATAGTATTATATCCAACATGTATTATTACTCTGGAACACATTATCAGTTTCCAGTACCATT
This sequence comes from Polypterus senegalus, assembly GCF_016835505.1. Lineage (NCBI taxonomy): Eukaryota > Metazoa > Chordata > Cladistia > Polypteriformes > Polypteridae > Polypterus > Polypterus senegalus. Next base: position 29,456,174 of record NC_053163.1, read on the forward strand.
ATGAAAAAGTGAAATATAAACCTGAAGGATTTATGGGAATACTGGGTTCATTTTTAGTCTATGAATTATAAAAAGGATAAATGGGAACCTTACGATTTGCATTTCTGCTGTTTACAGATAATGTCCTGATGCTGTGTCTGACTGTGCTCTCTGGTGTGCACTTCAGAGGGTTGCAATAAATTATGATTTGGATGGCATGAGAATCATCTCTTCCAAATAGATAGATAGATAGATAGATAGATAGATAGATAGATAGATAGATAGATAGATAGATAGATAGATAGATAGATAGATAGATAGATAGATAGATAGATAGATAGATAGATAGATAGATAGATAGATAGATAGATAGATACTTTATTAATCCCAAGGGGAAATTCACAAATATGAGGTTGTACTACTTTCAATGCAAATGTCACCAATTACCTTCAGATAAAAGGTGAGCAATTGCCCCATTTGGAATAGTACACTTACCTGGGGGTAATGTGATTGTGAAATTGACCAGTAAAACAGAGTAGCAGAAACAGCTTTTGGGACTTTGTACCATTTCATGGTGTTGAGGTGGTAACTAAATCCTCAGACAAATCCAGTCAATCTGTATCCCTATCCACACCTATGACCACGAGCTCTGGGTGTTGATTAAAAACTGAGATCACAACTTCAGCTGGACAAAATAGAAGCAGCCGGCTCATGCGCACATAGCTGTGCCGGCCGTTGAGACGCAACTGCGCTTCTCTCCTAAAACTATAAGTAAGCACTTGTTCTTTTTTTCCTTTCCCTGAGCTACTGCCCAGAAAATTGCAGATACGGGATCCCTTCCATAAGTGGCAAGCGAATATTAAAGCACCTCACACTTTCTCTTACTCTTCTAGAGTTATACAATACAATTTATTTTTGTTTAGCTCAAAATCACACAAGAAGTGCCTCAATGGGCTTTAACAGGCATTGCCTCTTGACAGCCATGCAGCCTCAACTCTCTAAGAAGACAAGGTAAAACTCCCAAAAAAAGTCTTTGTTGAGAAAAAATGGAAAAAACCTTGGGAAAGTCATTTAAAAAATAGACCCCTTTCCAGGTAGGTTGGGTGTGTAGTGGGTGTCAATAAGAAGGGGGTCAAAACAATACAATACACAGAACAGAACACAAGTAATCCTCAATAAAGTATAAAAATAAATATATTACAAGTACGGAGAAGAATTTAACAATAGATGATATTCCTTAATATGATTTGAGGTCGTGGGAGACACACGCAAGAGTGGAAAACAGAAAACCCCATCCTGGCCGGTCAAAGGCAAAGCCGTCTTTTCACTCTACACGAGACCCACAGCAACGCTCCCCAGAAGCGCTCATATAATCAGCTAAGCTGTCCCTCTGCACTTTGTAAATGGACAAAAAGACAAGATTTTACTCCTCATACTTTTTGTCCATTTTTTCCAACAAATGCCTCTCTAATAACCCTATAGAGGACACAAAACTATTTTTTTTTCTATTGCTGGTAATACAAGTGAGGCACATTACCACAACCATGACTCCACTTAGCTATAGCGATTCCTGTTTGTTTATTGATTTTTAAAGTTTGTCCTGTTTAACTTCTATGCGAATGGAGCCACAGGGAACAGCTGGTAAATGTTAATTCAAATAAAGTGGACTGGAATAAAATATTATTTACATAACTATACCAAAAATTTACTTAAGTTCTCGTGCTGTGGTAGTACCTTGTTAATAATATAACAATATAACATATTCAAGTGTAAATATAGTAAATAACTCTTTAAATAAAATTCTACCAACATATTTTAAAGCCAAATTTCATCTGTGCTCTGTTATTTTTTAAAACTCTGAAGTACAATAGCTGATGTGAGACACAATTAAAATTTTCTTATTAGGGTAAATTCTACAATTTTGAGATTTCTAATACAGAAAGTTTGAAAACCAAACTAAATCACATGAATACTACTTTTACAGCTTTTTTCTATTTTCATTTAGTAATTGAGGCTAAAAAGAAAATGTATATGGCAGCAGTGAAATAATGTTATGAGTAAAGGAAATGGTTTACATTCATTCCTAAAAATAATAATTTGAAATCATTTAATAAAAAATGACATTTTTGGTATCATTCTTCAAAATAAACATGCCAGATTGAACATGGTTGGTTGCCTAAAAAATTGTAAGCTTCAAAAGCACTTTAATGTAGATCTGTATATAACATGATTGAATAACTGTGTATAGATCAAAACAGATTTATGAAATACTTTTGAGTTCTTGATTTCAAACTGACTTCTGTTACATGAACACACATATACTTCAGGTTTCAGGTTATTATTGTGCTAGGCAGACAACAATGCTTAGCATGATGAAATGTTTTTTTTTTTTTACCAAGTAATGGTTTTACAAGTAAAAACATAACCCATTAAAAAACAATTTAGAGTGATAGTGTCACTGGACGAGGAACTGCACACCTAATGAGATGCAGATTCCTGCTTGTAATCTGATCTTGTGATCTACAGGTCTTCAGGACTTTGAATATTCTCCCCATCTCTAGATCAGAGACTTGCAGGTTATGTTAAATTGAAATTCCCAATTAGTCTCCATGTTGATGTGTGTATGAGCTGGGCTTTCCAAAAACTACTGCCGTGTCTAAAGGGTTTTAATTTATGTGTTACATTATGTTTAAAAAATACATTGACGTCTGAAACTAATCAATGGCCTTTTGTATATACTGTATGCATAATTACTACTTTTAAACTTCAAACAATTTGAAAAATTCTTTACACACAATAAATATGTTGATAGACACTAGCGCATTACACATCAACATTACTTTCCTATGAAGCACAGAGTGAGGGTCAAACGTTGACGACAGAAACGACTGTTGACTCGCCATTCATTAGCAGCCTCTCGCATGGTGTTCAAACACACATGGAGAGACAAATGAAAGCCCTGTCTGGTTGAGTATTGGTCTTATTCCTGAATTCCTCAGAGGTAAGAACTTTCTTCTGCTGTTCATGTTAACACTGGGTTCTAATATTAAATTATACATTAGACTCACATTAGATAATATTCTGTAAATTAGATTGCATTTCTCATTCCACTGTCTTTACCCTTAAAAAATAACAAATTAAGCACATCTGATGAATATCGTACACAAGATTCACCTTGACACTGACTTTTATTAATTAGTTTGAAACTTTACAGCCAATGAAGTGAGGAAATTAAGAAATGGATAACCGAAAACAATCTACTTTTAAAGATTAAGAGAATGGAGGACACATTTATACTGAAACATACAACCACAAGAAAAAAGTAAATTAACATTTTATTGCAATGCGCTTTTCAAACTATGTACATAACATCTATTTATTTTTTAACGTTCACTTTTGCTTTCATTTTCAAACCATCACATATCCCGTACCATTTACAACAGTCAGAGGAAGACCTTTTTGATAGAAAACAGCCTTAGGAAAAACAAATAAATGAAATTCAAAGTTCACTGCATAAGTACCCAGCATTTAAAACAAACACAATGACAGAAACCTTTCTGCATCATTTCATGAAATGTCCACTGGAAAAACTCGTCCATTCAAAGATTCAATAATTTCTCTGAATTGCTCACTCTTTCTTCTCCTCCTTCTCCTCCTCTCCATTCTTAAGGCGCCCCGAGACGTCACTTTTAATGGGCACCACTCTCTCGGGCACACTGGGCAGTGCCATCCTTGGTGCTTCGATGTGCAGCCGTCCGTTGTTTAGCGAGCAACTCAGCTCCTCGGGGTTCACGTCTTCTGGCAGCTCGAGCTCTCGTCTGAACTCCTGGTACCTGTAACTGTAGGATCCCTCCTGGTTTTCCTCTTTCTTTTCCTTCTTTCCGCTCAGCAGGACTTTCCTTCCCACCTGTTTAACTGTCAGCTCCACGGGAGTGAAGTCTTCCACCTCCAGAGTAGCAGAAAAGTGTTGTCCGTCCTTCTCCACCTTGCATGAAGGTGCTCTACGTGCAGCCGAGCTGGGAGCTGTCTCTGCATCAACGATCTCTCTCCGTAAGACATGCTGCAGCTGATTCATCAGGTCAGCGCTTCTCCTCATGTTGTCCATCTGCCTCGCCATTTCGTTCTCCATCTGAGTACAGATGCTCTGCGATTGAGGCCACAGCGCACTGACGGGAACTCTGATAGTCAAGGGCGAGCTGAATGAAGGCTGAAAGAGAGAAGAGGTCCACATGTCGAATCGGCTGTACTGATATCTTCTTTACAGTTATTGGAGGATCACAGCGTCTCGGATTGTAAGTCTACCTAGGATTTGCTCCTGGGCATTTATATATAGTCGCAGTCGCATCTTTCCTGACTGTTCTTGTACTTTCCACGCGCTGCTAGAGGGATCTGCGTGACGTCAGAGAATGGGCGGTCCACTTCACTTACAAACTGCCCGCCCTTCACTTTCCGAGCGCAGCAAAGACAAGAGCTAATGACGGACTTGCGAGCTGTTCTTTCAGTAAATTGATTAAATACTTTGGTAAAAACCACATCAACGGTCTGTCTACGTGTACACTGTGAAATTAACAAATCGGAGTGGAAGAACACCAGACGTCAAATCTTATAATCTGCAGCCTACAAACGTTGATAACATATGTCTGGGCTTAACATGTCATGCTAAAGCGAAAGACGCCAATACGCGTCTGTTAATATTCCGTGTTAAGAAGTATTGGAGCAATTACAGTAAATTTAAAATTCATTGTCGTTCGTTGCTTTCAAAAGTTTTTGTGTATGTGTGTGTGCGTGTGTGTTTGTGTGCGTGTCTGTGTGAATGTGTGTGTTTCAGAATGCAGCCACCAGAAAGACATGTAGATTTAACAACACTGAGGCCGAGGGCGCATGGCGGGCTAAACGATGAAATAATATTTTCTTGCGTTTCTACGGTGTGAAATCTTTTTCTTTCCCTGTCTTATGTTTGTATAGAGACTGTAATTCAGTAAAATCGTTTAACGGGCAAAATAAAAATCCTGGAAATTGTGCACATTTTGGAAGATAGGTCCACTTTCGATTGCTCACCGGTTTATCTTGTTGTCCCTCCTCCAAAGACAGGTTCACTCCGAGCTCATTCCCAGTAATACTTAGCAAGGAGCGGATTAACGAATAGGCTAACCTTGCGTATCTTATTTTACCTATAAAGGTACTGTACTGGCCTTTAGGACTAACAGGACACGCCAGCCACACACTCCTTGTAATAAAGGCTCCTGTGCCTGGTGCTTAGGCATGATCACGTGAAAACCGAGCCGTTTGCATGTGCGTTTGTGAGATGTACCTCGTGAAAGCCGGAACTACTGGAGCCACTAGAGAAAGTTTAAGTTTGTGCGTTGTTGACCACATGTGCTTATGTACATATTTAGAAGTTATGTGTTAAACGTTGAAGAGAAAACTGTTCTGAATTAGTAGTTAGGTTAATATTTTACGTTTCCACATTGAAACTGTAATTGCAAACACCTTACGTTGAAAGTGTGAAGCTATAGTGCCACCTATTGCACATTTGTGTATAGCATAGTCAGAAATCATTCAGTATGTACTAAATGTCTTATTTTGTGGTTTGCCTGCTAGAACCACACATACACCTACTCACCTACCTGTACAGTTATTCTACTTCATGTGAAATTTTGGCATCTCAACATTAAAGCGATGTTCCTGAAATGGTTGGATTAGTTCTTGTGTTCTAAACGACACACCACAGCGAATACAGCGTATTGCAAGTCTGCCTTCTCAAAATTTCTTGATCACACTCCTTCCCTTGTACATCGCATTGAAGCCACAAGCTGTGAAGACAGAAAGAGGGGCGTACACCTGTCTGCCCAATCACATAATCCTTCAATCTCTCGACTATCCCATACAAGACTTGCACAGATTATCACAGCACAATATTACCATCACTGCTCTGGGTCTATGGTATCCACACCCAGACAACAGGATAAGCACCTCCTGATGGCCTGTGTCACCAACACCTCTTCCAGAAGGAACCCATTTCCATCCAAATACTGTTTGAGCCAAACGTGCTTAGCTTCAGGTGGATAACACGTTATAAAACTACTGACATACAACCTTTCTAAACATATGGATATTCATATCCTCTTTTCAACTCCCTTTCAGTCAGGAGGTCACCCATTCACAATCTCACTCACACACTCTCCCTACCTCAGCCATCATGTCATTTATGTATCGCAGCTAAACTTAGCTTGCTAGTTACACTAACGAACTTGATAAAAAGGGAGCTGGATATAATTCAATGTAACTGAATTAATCTTTGAAAAAAGATGATGGTTTACTTTCAACACTGAATTTAAAACAATTTAATAAAACAATGAAGTTTTGATATCAATCTTCAAAATTAATAGACAAAATAGGACCAGACAAGGTTGATTCCCTAAAATGACATCCATGTGTATAGTTAAGAAATCACTTGAATATAGATGTGAACATAACATGCTGCATTAACAACTGTAAATACATGATTATAGACTTGTAAAATAACTACAGGTTCTGGATTTTAAGAGGACTCTTATTGCATGCAATCACATAGGCCAAGTTTAATTTTTCTTGATTTGTCAGTATAGGCATCCTAATGTACATTAAAGATTTCAGATTTCTCCTCAGATTAGAGAGCTTCTCTTAGCCCAAACAACCAACTACATAGGCAAATAAAGTTTTGCAGAATGAAATGGCTCTTTGTTAGCAAATGGATTGACAAGAAAGAAACACAACCCTTTACAGAACTTTTAAGAGTGATCGTTGCACAGGACAAAGTCCTGCCACCTAATAAGCTCTCCCGTTCTAGAGAAACAGTGCACTACAGAGACTCCTAGGACCCCAATATGTCTAGGACAGGCATCGAGATCTGGAACAGCAGGAAATGGAGAGCCACTATGGAGTTGTAGATGGCTGAAGCAAGACTGAGGAACAAGGATGTGGTGGGTCAGTTGCAACGGGAAAGTCAGAATTGGCCAACTTTGCAATTCCTCGGTACAACAAGGTTTATGGCAAGGAGTGGTGAATGCTTGTCCAGGGAGAGGTGAGAGTAGCAATGGATGAGGAAAGAACCAGCAGAATGGCAAGCATGATGCATCAGGGAGCTTGGATTAGATGGAAAAGTGCAACTGATGGAAGAATCACTTGGAAGGCAATCTGGCACGTAGAACCCCAGTGCATTACATTCCTAATCCAAGCTATAAATGACATCTTACCAAACCCTGCAAACCTACAGCTGTGGGGCAAGACTGATACTCCTTCCTGTCGAATGTGGAAAGGGACACTAAAACACATCTTGAGCAGACGTCATAAGGCCCTGCAGAGGGTCGCTACCAGTGATGTGATGACCAGGTGCTGAATGCAACGTACTGCTGACAGTGTCTCCTCAGCCATAATGATAAGCTGGATGCACTGTTCACCCCCAAACCCCCCTCCCCCGGGAAGAAAATATCATTCAGCAAGGCATATACCAATTAAACCAATTAATGGACTATTGTATATATGCATAATCACTGCTTTTGAACCTCATAACATTTGCCTAGTTGTTTACAACCAACCAGATATGGTGTCAGACACTAGTGCATTCACCTTGGGTGTTACTTTACTACGAAACAATGAGTGATGTTCAGATGATGACCACATAATCAAACTTTGACTCTCCATTCATCAGTAGCCTCTCACAAGGTGTTCACATATTCACACACATGGAAAGACAATTGAAACCCCTGTGTGGTTGAATATTAGTTTTCTTCCTGAAGTCCTCAAACATGAGAGCCCTTTTCTGCTGTCCATTTTAACATTGTGTTCAAATGTTAAATTATAACCTCAACACACATTAGACAATATAAATTAACATTGGATTCTATCACTTCTCATTCCTATGTTTTTTATCTGAAAAAACACATCAAGCACATCTCATGTATGCGGTTCACAAATTTCAGTTTGGCTCTGACTTTTGTTGATCAGGTAATTTGAAACTTTACAAACAATGAACTGATGAACTTTAGAAATTAACAGCAGAACAGAATCTGTTTTTAAAGTTTAAGAGTTGAATAGAGGACACAATTATTCTGAAAATTGCAACCATGAAAAAAGTAAATCAACGTTTTGTTAATTGCAATGAGCTTTTCAAACTATCTTCTGTACATAACGTCTTTATTTTATTTTTTTAACATAAATATTTTCCCCCTTATATATCCCAAACCATTTACAAAAGTCAAGATGCAAAACATTTAATTGGAAACACAGCCTCGGGGAATTAAAAAATAAATGCAAGGTTTACTGCACATGTATCCCGCACATGTATCCATGTGATAAACTTGAAAAATGGATAACTGAAAACAATCTTTTAAGATTAACAGGAGAAAGGAGAATGCAATTATTGTGAAAAATGTAATCACACACAGCAAATCAACTTTTCACTATTGCAATGTGCTTTACAAACTATCTACAAAACGACTTTATTTTTTAAAGTACACTTAAGTTTTCATTTTCTCCCTCCTCACAAAGCCCTTACCATTTACAAAGGTGAGAGGCAAAACTTTTAATAGAAAACACAGCCTCAGGAAAACAAAAATACAACTGAAATGCAATGGCAGACAATTTTCTGCATCTTTTCACGAAAAGTCCACTTGAAACATTTGCTCATTCCCTTTCCATTTCACGCTCCTTCTTTTGCTCCTCTCCACTCTTAATGCACCCCTTTTTGTCACTTTTAATGGGCACCACTCTCTCGGGCACACTGGGCAGTGCCATCCTTGGTGCTTCGATGCGCAGCTGTCCGTTGTTTAGCGAGCAGCTCAGCTCCTCGGGGTTCACGTCTTCTGGCAGCTCGAGCTCTCGTCTGAACTCCTGGTACCTGTAACTGTGGGATCCCTCTTCGCTTTCCTCTTTCTTTTCTTTCTTTCCGCTCAACAGGACTTTCCTTCCCACCTGTTTAACTGTCAGCTCCTCGGGAGTGAAGTCTTCCACCTCCAGAGTAGCAGAAAAGTGCTGTCCGTCCTTCTCCACCTTGCACGAAGGTGCTCTACGTGCAGCCGAGCTGGGAGCTGTCTCTGCATCAAGGGTCTCTCTCCGTAAGACATGCTGGAGCTGATTCATCAGGTCAGCGCTTCTCCTCATGTTGTCCATCTGCCTCGCCATTTCATTCTCCATTTGAACACAAATGAGCTGAGACTGAGGCCACAGCGCACTGACTGGAACTCTCAATGCCATCGATGTGCTAAACGAAGGCTGGAAGAGAGAAGACGACCACATGTCGAATCAGCAGTGCTTAGATCTTCACTTGGACAGTAGAAGAATAGCAGCGTCTTGTCCTGGTAATCTGTTTAGGTGACCGTCTTTGCACTTTTATACCCTCAGTCTCCTGTTTCTCGACTATTCCTGCCATTTCTACGCCGTTCTACAGCCTCCTGTGTGACGTCACAGACGGGGTACGTCCCACTTCCATTTCAGGCTGCCGCCTGTTATGGCTGTAAGGAATCTGTAAGGAATATGAAAAAGCATTACAACGAGGAATTAAGATAAAAAAATAGCACTTTCTTTCTTAATAGTGGGCTCAGCTCTATTTACAAATTTAACGTAGACATCATAAAACAATAACTGTGTAGTAGGTTAGTCTGTACATGCTTGAAAAAATCATAACTGCAAAAGAAACGCTCCAGTAAAAAAAAAACACACACAGAAAATGCTATTTCATATTTTATCTAAATGTTTATAGAGATCAATGCATTAAAAAATATGTAAACTATTGTGTCAGGCAATATAGTTCGATCCTTTTCACATCAGCCAATCAAAAATTCATATGCGTAATGTTAACTTAGCAGTTTTTTTTTTTTTATGAAGTTTGTATAGTCTACTTTTTTCATTCACAGAATATTAGAATTTAGAAACAAACATTGTATGCAGATTTTGGAGTCATGTTGGGCCTTTGGACCAGTGGAGCGCAAAAGGCCCAAAATCAATGAATGTACAGGAGTTGAGCTTCGGTAGCTCTGGCACAAATTAAATGTACCCATCCATCCATTTTCCAACCCACTGAATCCAAACACAGGGTCACAGGGGTCTGCTGGAGCCAATCCCAGCCAACACAGGAATCCAATCCTGGCCAGGGTGCCAACCCACCGCAGGACACACACAAACACACCCACACACCAGGGCCAATTTTTAGAATCACCAATCCACCTAACCTGCATGTCTTTGGGAGGAAACCAGAGCACCCAGAGGAAACCCACGCAAAGAACATGCAAACTCCATGCAAGGAGGACCCAGGAAGTGAACCGAGGTCTCCTAACTGCGAGGCAGCAGCGCTACCACTGCGCCACCGTGCTGCCTAGGTTATACTCCTTTCACTGCAAATGTCACCAATTATCGTCAGATAAAAGGCGATTGCACCACTTGGAATAGTACACTTACCTCTGGGTAATGTGATTGTGAAACTGACCAGTAAAACAGAGTAGCAGAAACAGATTTTGGGACTTTGTACCATTTCATGGTGTTGAGGTAGTTGCTAAATCCTCAGACAAATCCAGTCAATCTGTATCCCTATCCACACCTATGACCACAAGCTCTGGGCGTTGATTAAAAACTGAGATCACAACAACAACAACAACAACAACATTTATTTATATAGCACATTTTCATACAAACAGTAGCTCAAAGTGCTTTACATATTAAAGAATAGAAAAATGAAAGACACAATTATAAAACAAAATAAATCAACATTAACATCGAATAAGAGTAAGGTTCAATGGCCAGGGGGGACAGAAAAACAAAAAACTCCAGACAGCTGGAGAAAAAATAAAATCTGTAGGGATTCCAGACCATGAGACCGCCCAGGCCCCTCTGGGCATTCTACCTAATATAAATGAAACAGTCCTCTTTGGATTTAGGATTCTCACGGAAGGGCTTGATGATGATGATGGTCACGTAGACTTCTGCCTTTTAATCCGTCCATCATTGTTTGAGCATCATGAAGCTTTGAGAAACCGGAAAAAGAAACAGAAAAGAGAGTAGGGGTCAGTACCGATTTTAGAGCCACCATGAATAGTTATTTTGAGGAGATTGAACATATGGAGTATCAGGATTAAGTTAAATTACGATTAAAATGAAGTTATAGAAAGGCCAAGTTAAAGTAATGTGTTTTCAGCAGTGTTTTAAAGTGCTCTACTGTATCAGCCTGGCGAATTCCTATTGGCAGGCTATTCCAGATTTTAGGTGCATAGCAGCAGAAGGCCGCCTCACCACTTCTTTTAAGTTTTGTTCTTGGAATTCTAAGGAGACACTCATTTGAGGATCTGAGGTTACGATTTGGAATATAAGGTGTCAGACATTCCGATATATAAGATGGGGCGAGATTATTTAAGGCTTTATAAACCATAAGCAGAATTTTAAAGTCAATCCTGAATGACACAGGTAACCAGTGTAGTGACATCAAAACTGGAGAAATGTGCTCGGATTTTCTTTTCCTAGTTAGGATTCTAGCAGCTGCATTCTGCACTAGTTGCAAACGATTTATATCTTTTTTGGGTAGTCCTGAGAGGAGTGCATTACAGTAATCTAGTCGACTGAAAACAAACGCGTGAACTAATTTCTCAGCATCTTTCAGTGATATAAGAGGTCTAACTTTACTTATGTTTCTTAAGTGAAAAAATGCTGTCCTAATGATCTGATTAATATGTGATTTAAAATTCAGATTACAGTCAACAATCACCCCTAAGCTTTTTACCTCTGTCTTGACTTTTAATCCTAATGTATCCAGTTTATTTCTAATAGCCTCATTGTATCCATTATTGCTGATCACTAAAATTTCAGTTTCTCTTTATTTAACTTGAGAAAATTACTATTCATCCATTCTGAGATACTAGTCAGACATTTTGTTAGTGAATCAATAGAATCGGGTCATCAGGTGCTATTGATAAGTACAGCTGTGTGTCATCAGCATAGCTGTGGTAGCTCACGTTGTGCCCTGAGATAATCTGACCTAACGGAAGCATGTAGATTGAGAATAACAGCGGACCCAGGATAGAGCCTTGTGGAACACCATATTGAATATCATGTGTCTTCGAGTTGTAATTACCACAACTAACAAAAAATTTTCTCCCTGTCAGGTAGGATTCAAACCAATTTAAGACCGTGCCAGAGAGGCCCACCCATTGACTAAGGCGATTTCTAAGAATGTTGTGATCAATGGTGTCAAATGCAGCACTCAGATCTAAGAGGATGAGAACAGATAAATGGCCTCTGTCTGCATTTACCCGCAAGTCATTTACTACTTTAACGAGTGCAGTTTCTGTGCTGTGATTTGTTCTAAAACCCGACTGAAATTTATCAAGAATAGCATGTTTATTTAGGTGGTCATTTAACTGCATAATGACTGCCTTCTCCAGAACTTTACTTAAGAAAGGCAGGTTAGAGATGGGTCTAAAATTTTCAAGAGCGAGGGTCAGATTATGTTTCTTAAGAAGGGGTTTAACTACAGCAGTCTTAAGACAGTCTGGGAAGACCCCCGTATCTAGTGACGAATTTACTATGTCCAGAACATTATCAATTAGCACGCCTGATACTTCTTTGAAAAACCTTGTTGGTATCGGGTCAAGGACGCAGGTGGAGGGTTTTAATTGAGAGATTATTTTCTTTAAATCAGGTAAATCTATCCTAGTGAAAGAGTTTAATTTGTTTATAACAGGATGCTGGGGTTTAGGAGGATCCTTAGTGTTGGAGAGATATACTATGTTATTTCTAATATCATTAATTTTTTGATTGAAAAATACAGCGACAGCCTCACAGGTTTCACTGGAAGCACTTAGGAGGCATTCCTTTGAGCTACCTGGGTTTAGCAGGCGATCGATTGTAGAAAATAAGACTCTGGGATTGTTATAACAGTGTTATTGTATTCTGTTATTTTGACTTTTAATATTTCATAGTGGACAGTTAGTTTAGTCTTCCTCCATTTACGCTCAGCTCTGTGGCATGTTCTCTTTAAATCAGACACTCTTTGGGTCTTCCATGGTATAACAATGCTAGAAGATTTTTTCACTGTCTTTTCAGGTGCAACCCTGTCAACAGCAGCTCTCACTTTAGTATTAAATCTTTCCACCTTACTATTTACATTGTAAATACTTACATTTACATTTACATCACAACTTCAGCTGGACAAAATAGGAGCAGCCGGCACACATGCACATAGCTGTGCCGGCCGTTGAGACGCAACTGCGCTTCTCTCCTAAAACTAAAAGTAAGCACTTGTTTTTTATCCCTTCCCTGAGCTACTGCCAAGAATATTGTAGATACGGGATCTCTTTCATAAGCTGCAAGCCGATATTAAAACGCCTCGCACTTTCTCTTACTCTTCTACAGTTATACAATGCAATTTATTTTTGTTTAGCCCAAAATCATACAAGAAGTGCCACCATGGGCTTTAACAGGCCTTGCCTCTTGACAGACATGCAGCCTCAACTCTCTAAGAAGACAAGGAAAGACTCCCCAAAAAAGCCAAAAAAATTGAAAAAACCTTGGGAAAGTCATTTAAAAAATAGACCCCTTTCCAGGTAGGTTGGGCGTGCAGTGGGTGTCAAAAAGAAGAGGGTCAATACAATACAATACAATACACAGAACAGAACACAAGTAATCCTCAATAAAATATAAAAATAAATATATTACAAGTACGGAGAAGAATTTAACAATAGATGATATTCCTTAATATGATTTGAGGTCGTGGGAGACACACGCAAGAGTGGAAACCAGATAACCCCATCCTGGCCGGTCAAAGGCAAAGCCGTCTTTTCACTCTACACGAGACCCACAGCAACGCTCCCCAGAAGCGCTCATATAATCAGCTAAGCTGTCCCTCTGCACTTTGTAAATGGACAAAAAGACAAGATTTTACTCCTCATACTTTTTGTCCATTTTTTCCATCAAATGCCTCTCTAATAACCCTGTAGAGGACACAAAACTATTTTTTTTTCTATTGCTGGTAATGCCAGTGAGGCACATTACCACAACCTTGACTCCAATTACCTATAATGATACCTTTTTGTTTATTTATTTTAAAGTTTGTCCTGTTTAACTTCTATGCGAATGGAGCCACGGGGAACAGCTGGTAAATGTTAATTCAAATAAAGTGGACTGGAATAAAATATTATTTACATAACTATACCAAAATTAACTTAAGTTCCCGTGCTGTGGTAGTACCTTGTTAATAATATAACAATATAACATATTCAAGTGTAAATATAGTAAATAACACTTTAAATAAAATTCTACCAACATATTTTAAAGTCAAATTTCATCTGTGCTGTTATTTTTTAAAACTCTGAAGTACAATAGCTGATGTGAGACACAATTAAAATTTTCTTATTAGAGTAAATTTAACAATTTTGAGATTTCTAATACAGAAAGTTTGAAAACCAAACTAAATCATGTGAATACTCATTTTACAGCTTTTTTCTATTTTCATTTAGTAATTGAGGCTAAAGAGAAAATGTATATGGCAGCAGTGAAATAATGTTATGAGAAAAGGGAATGGTTTACATTCATTACTAAAAATAATAATTTGAAATCATTTAATAAAAAATGACATTTTTGGTATCATTCTCTAAAATAAACATGCCAGATTGAACATGGTTGGTTCCCAAAAAATTGTAAGTTTCAAAAAACACTTTAATGTAGATCTGTATATAACATGATTGAATAACTGTGTATAGATCAAAACAGATTTATGAAATACTCTTGAGTTCTTGATTTCAAACTGACTCCTGTTTCATGAACACACATATACTTCAGGTTATTATTGTGCTAGGCTGACAACAATGCTTAGCATGAAGAAATGTTTTTTTTTTCCAAGCAATGGTTTTACAAGTAAAAACATAACCCATTAAATAACAATTTAGAGTGATAATGTCACTGGACGAGGAACTGCCACCTAATGAGATGCAGAGACCTGCTTGTAATCTGATCTTGTGATCTACAGGTCTTCTGGACTTTGAATACTCTCCCCATCTCCTCAAACTTCAAACCATTTGTAAATTTCTTTACACACAATAAATTTGGTGATAGACACTAGCGCATTACACATCAACATTACTTTCCTATGAAGCACAGAGTGAGGGTCAAACGTTGACGACAGAAACGACTGTTGACTCGCCATTCATTAGCAGCCTCTCGCATGGTGTTCAAACCCACATGGAGAGACAAATGAAAGCCCTGTCTGGTTGAGTATTGGTCTTATTCCTTAATTCCTTAAAGGTAAGAATTTTCTTCTGCTGTTCATGTTAACACTGGGTTCTAATATTAAATTATACATTAGACTCACATTAGACAATATACTGTAAATTAGATTGCATTTCTTCACTTGTCATTCCACTGTCTTTTCCCTTAAAAAAAATAACAAAATTAGGCACATCTGATGAATATCGTACACAAGATTCACCTTGACACTGACATTTATTAACTAGTCTGAACCTTTACAAACAATGAAGTGAGGAAATTAAGAAATGGATAACATGAAAGCAATCTACTTTTAAAGATTAAGAGAATGGAGGACATATTTATTCTGAAACATGCAACCACAAAAAAAAGTAAATCAACATTTTATTGAAATGAACTTCTCAAACTAAGTACATAACATCTATTTATTTTTTTTAACGTTCACTTTTCCTTTCATTTTCAACCCATCACAAATCCCGTACCATTTACAACGGTCAGAGGAAGACCTTTTGATAGAAAACAGCCTTAGGAAAAGCATATAAATGAAATGCAAAGTTTACTTCATAAGTAGCCAGCATTTTAAACAAACACAATGACAGAAACCTTTCTGCATCATTTCATGAAATGTCGACTGGAAAAACTCGTCCATTCAAAGATTCAATAATTTCTTTGATCCCACTTCTCACTCCTCCTCTCCATTCTTAAGGCGCCCCGAAACGTCACTTTTAATGGGCACCACTCTCTCGGGCACACTGGGCAGTGCCTTCCTTGGTGCTTCAATGCGCAGCTGTCCGTTGTTTAGCGAGCAGCTCAGCTCCTCGGGGTTCACGTCTTCTGGCAGCTCGAGCTCTCGTCTGAACTCCTGGTACCTGTAGCTGTAGGATCCCTCCTCGCTTTCCTCTTTCTTTTCCTTCTTTCCGCTCAACAGGACTTTCCTTCCAACCTGTTTAACTGTCAGCTCCTCGGGAGTGAAGTCTTCCACCTCTAGAGTAGCATAAAAGTGCTGTCCGTCCTTCTCCACCTTGCACGAAGGTGCTCCACGTGCAGCCGATCTTGGAACTTTGTCCGTATCAAGGACCTCTCTCCGTAAGACATGCTGGAGCTGATTCATCAGGTCAGCGCTTCTCCTCATGTTGTCCATCTGCCTCGCCATTTCATTCTCCATTTGAACACAAATGAGCTGCGACTGAGGCCACAGCGCACTGACGGGAACTCTCAATGCCATCGGTGTGCTAAACGAAGGCTGGAAGAGAGAAGACGACCACATGTCGAATCAGCAGTGCTTAGATCTTCACTTGGATAGTGGAAGAACAGCGGCGTCTTGTCCAGGTTGTCTGTTTAGGTGAGCGCTTTTCCACTTTTATACCCTCAGTCTCCTGTTTCTCGAGTATTCCTGCCATTTCTACGCCCTTCTACAGTCTCCTGTGTGACGTCACAGACGGGGTACGTCCCACTTCAACTTCAGGCTGCCGTCTTTTACGGCTTTAACGGAGCGTAATGCCTATGAAAAAGCATTGCAACGAGGAGTTAATATATATATATATATATATATATATATATATATATATATATATATATATATATATATATATATATATATATATATATATATATATATAAAACAGCACTTTCTTTCTCAATAGTGGGCTCAGCTCCATTTACAAATTTAACGTAGACATCATAAAACAATAACTGTGTTGTAGGTTAGTCTGTACATGCTTGAAAAAGCATAGCTGCAAAAGAAACGCTCCAATAAAAAAAAAAACACACACACAAAATGCTATTTCAAATTTTATCTAAGTGTTTATAGAAATCAATACATTAAAAAATGTGTAAACTATCGTGTCAGGCAATTTAATTCGATCCTTTTCACATCAGCCAATCAAAAATACACACGCGTAATGTTAACTTGGCATTTTTTTTTTTTTTTTGTATAGTTTACTTTTTTCACATTCATACAATATTAGAATTTAGAAACAGACATTGTATGTAGATTTTGGGGTCATGTTGGGTCTTTGGACCAGCGGAGCGCAAAGGGCTCAAAATCAGTGGATGTACATGAGTTGAGCTTCGGTAGCTCTGGCACAAATTAAATGTACCCATGATGTGGATATCATTCGATCAACTTAAAAGTGTCGCTTTAAATTAAAATAACTTTACAATTATATACGTTTTCTAAATGATAAGGAATATTACATAGTGTTAAATCATTTGAAGGCGCTATGTTCTATTAAGAAATTTGAAACACTGCTGCCATCTTGTGGTGCAATTAAAACAATTAGATGACTAGTTATTACTTTCTGAGTAACCGGCACTTCCCTTCCTCTTATTTGGACAGGTGGTGTAGACGAATTATTGCTTACATCACAGTCGGCACTAAATAATCTATAGAGAGAACACAGCTTTTTTATCTAAGCGAATCTGTCCACAAATACCACATGTTTTAGAGATTATTAACATAATGCATTATTGAAAGACCAGTAACGGCGGAGTGCACGATAACGTGCAGTAAATACAGTACACTCGACTTATAGTTTTCATCGTCTTTCTCTGTAAGTTTAGCATTCGTTTGCTCAGGTGTTGATGCGCTTGCTGTTTCATAAGCTGCTCATCTTTTTTCCACCCTAGCGGCCCACTTCTTCTCTTCTTTAGTCGGCATCTTTTCGCGTTAATGTTGATTAAGTCAGAGGTTCTGTTGCAATTGCTTAGTACGTTTTCGTAAATTTTTCACTTAAGGTGGCACTTAAGTCTTAAATCTGCCTCAAGAATTATTAAGATATGAAGAGATAAGGGAAGTGAAGGCGGTGGTATATATGAGAACATCTTCTGTACGCATGCGCCGCACGGCCGCCCTGCTGACAACTACCAGAAGTTGATTCTACAACAAAATAAACTAAAATGAAAAAGACGAATAACTTTGAAGGTCAATCATCACCCAAAAGCAGACAGTAGACGTCATATAGTATATGTGTACCAAATTTCAGGTCACTGGGTCAAACGGTTTTTCAGGTACAGGTGATTTAAAATCCCTCACAGACAAAAGGACATGCACGGTATCGTATTTTTTAGTTTAGAAGATGATTTGCTAGATTTTGGTTAAGGTTGAAGAATGACAATAAATATCACAAATATTAATGAGAAAATCTCATGTCACTTGACTTGCAAAATCCATTTAATTTGTTCACTGATATGCTCACAATGCCCAACTCATGTATTTTAGCAATATACTGATAACAGGGCTGTCTTAATAGCATTATAGGCCCCCGGGCAACGCAGTGCACTGGGACCCCTACATACACATCCACTCAGCAAGTCACAACATACATGGATTAGCATGGGGCCTCCTTGCTCGTGGGGTCTGCAGGAAACTGCCCAGCGTGCCCATGCATTAAGACATCCCTGACTGATAGATACATCACTTTCACTTAACATTTCAGAAAAGGAGTGGAAGACAGCCATGTACAGAATACACTCAGGCTCCATATGCGCAACACACTCAGTTTTTCTACTTACAGTTTTCTATCGAGCTCATATATCCCGATTTAAACAATCTAAAATGTTTCCAGGAGAAGAACCAAACTGTGAATATGGCAATCTAGCTTCATCCTCACTGAGTAATGACTGTGGCTTTGGTTTATCTTTTTCAAACAAAGACTGTTTCTTTATTTTATTGGATTTTCATATCACTTGTTGACAAGCTTATAGGCAAAGGTTTAATAATAATAATAATAATAATAATAATAATAATAATAATAATAATAATAAGTGTGAGCAATAAGGAAAATCCCACGACATTTGAGAGAGACTGCATTTCAAAGTATAGCAGACATAGTCTCTTGTGTGAGGTATGATAACCTGCCACTGTAGCTCTCAGTATCCACATTATCACACAAAGTGAGTTTTAGAACATTTCACATAATGGAGGCAGGACATTTATTTGAATAGCATACCATACCACAGAAGAACAAAAGCATTTCATCTCTCAGATATCTAATGATTAGAGAGTTCCTTCACTTTTATTATTTACCCTCAAAATTCGTACAATGTTGAAGAGGAAGGAGCACCACTGGGGATCTAAACATTATAAACTGCA
The DNA here is from genome assembly GCF_016835505.1 of Polypterus senegalus. Classification (NCBI taxonomy): domain Eukaryota; kingdom Metazoa; phylum Chordata; class Cladistia; order Polypteriformes; family Polypteridae; genus Polypterus; species Polypterus senegalus. Next base: position 29,475,471 of record NC_053163.1, read on the forward strand.
CACTATCTGTTTTCACTCTCACCAAAGTTTAAGTATATTTTTCACTTAACAACGAAATATATTTAGTCAGTGCTGTGTGGTGGCACAGACATTAGTGCTGTTACCTGGTTACTCCAGAATTCCAAGTATGATTATGGCACTAAGATGCATTTCCTCAAATATTATGAAAATTAACAATTTACGAGCCAATTAATGATGCTTTCTATGTGTTTTTGGAAACTCTTTCTAAGCGGCCTGTTTAATAATGAACATAAAGAACCCTTAGTTATCCCTGCACCTGAAGTCGCTGACAAAAATGCATCCCAAGTCCCT